>NC_091174.1:46005590-46320590 GCF_040958095.1 Procambarus clarkii | reverse complement strand
GTTTTTCCACGTTTTTGTGAACTTTCGGTTTATTGAAATTAATTCATTATATATACGATAAAAATGATGCAAACACATAATTGATTAGAAATTAACCTTAAACACTTCGTTTTCAATCAACTATTTGTTTCTCGTTAAAATACTGAGTAAGATATTGGAAAGGGGAGAAGTTCTGTTTTTATTGCATATATCGGCGTTTCAGCCGGATTAGAGCGGTTTTACATGTACATCTTCCATCGGTAATATAAACGGAAAATCAGGAACATTTTAGTTAATTCTAATGAAAACACATTGATTTTTTATCATTTGTATTTGAAACAACATTGTCATATGTCTTTTCTTGGATCTAAATAATACGAAACCTCGCTCTATGATTTGAAGTTAAAATCCTCAAATATGGTAATATAGTGACTTTTTTCACGGTATTTATGTAGTTTGATTTTACGTATATATATTCGTTTTTACCAATATTTCGATACTACTTCATGTTTTCTCATGATATGTGATTTGGCCTTCAAATCTCAGAATTTCGCAAATTTTGCATTTTTAAGCAAGTTTTCTTGCATTTTGTTTTGTACAATCATCGAATTTAGCAATATTTTCACCTTTATCATCCCCTTTTCCTTTATGTGATTTAAACAAAATATCATCGAATTAGGCAATATTTTGCCGTTTTTCCACGTTTTTGTGAATTTTCAGTTTATTGTTATTAATTCATTAAATATACGATAAAAATTATGCAAACATTTATGCAAACGTTTTCGCATGATATGTGATTTGGCCTTCAAATCTCAGAATTTCGCAGATTTTGCATTTTTATGCAAGTTTTCTTGCATTTTGTTTTGTACTAAAAATCATCGAATTTAGCAATATTTTGACCTTTATCATCCCCTTTTCCTTTATTTGATTTAAACAAAATATCATCGAATTAGGCAATATTTTGCTGTTTTTCCACGTTTTTGTGAATTTTCAGTTTATTGTTATTAATTCATTAAATATACGATAAAAATTATGCAAACATAAAATTGATCAGAAAATAACCATAAATACTTCATTTTCAATCATCTATTTGTTTCTCGTTAAAATACTGAGTAAGATATTGAAAAGGGGAGAAGTTATGTTTTTATTGCATATATCGACGTTTCAGCCGGATTAGAGCCGTTTTACGTGTACATCTTCCATCGGTAATATAAACGGAAAATCAGGAACATTTTAGTATATTTTAATGAAAACACATTGATTTTTATCATTTGTATTGGAAGCAACATCTTTATACGTCTTTTCTAGGGTCTAAAAAATACGAAACGTCGCTCTATGGTTCGAAGTTAAAATCCTCAAATTTGGTATAATAATGATTTTTTTCACGTTTTTCATGTAGTTTGATATTACGTAAATATATTCATTTTTACCAATACTTCGATACTATTTTATGTAGTGTCACGATAGGTGCTTTGGCCTTCAAATCTTAGATTTTCGCATAAAATTGCATTTTAAGCAAGTTTTCTTGCATTTTGATTCGTACTAAAAATCATCGAATTCAGCAATATTTTGACGTTTATCATCCTCTTTTCCTTTATGTGATATAAACAAAATATCATCGAATTAGGCAATATTTTGCTGTTTTTCCACGTTTTTGTGAACTTTCGGTTTATTGAAATTAATTCATTATATATACGATAAAAATGATGCAAACACATAATTGATTAGAAATTAACCTTAAACACTTCGTTTTCAATCAACTATTTGTTTCTCGTTAAAATACTGAGTAAGATATTGGAAAGGGGAGAAGTTCTGTTTTTATTGCATATATCGGCGTTTCAGCCGGATTAGAGCGGTTTTACATGTACATCTTCCATCGGTAATATAAACGGAAAATCAGGAACATTTTAGTTAATTCTAATGAAAACACATTGATTTTTTATCATTTGTATTTGAAACAACATTGTCATATGTCTTTTCTTGGATCTAAATAATACGAAACCTCGCTCTATGATTTGAAGTTAAAATCCTCAAATATGGTAATATAGTGACTTTTTTCACGGTATTTATGTAGTTTGATTTTACGTATATATATTCGTTTTTACCAATATTTCGATACTACTTCATGTTTTCTCATGATATGTGATTTGGCCTTCAAATCTCAGAATTTCGCAAATTTTGCATTTTTAAGCAAGTTTTCTTGCATTTTGTTTTGTACAAGCATCGAATTTAGCAATATTTTCACCTTTATCATCCCCTTTTCCTTTATGTGATTTAAACAAAATATCATCGAATTAGGCAATATTTTGCCGTTTTTCCACGTTTTTGTGAATTTTCAGTTTATTGTTATTAATTCATAAATTTATACGATAAAAATTATGCAAACATTTATGCAAACGTTTTCGCATGATATGTGATTTGGCCTTCAAATCTCAGAATTTCGCAGATTTTGCATTTTTAAGCAAGTTTTCTTGCATTTTGTTTTGTACTAAAAATCATCGAATTTAGCAATATTTTGACCTTTATCATCCCCTTTTCCTTTATGTGATTTAAACAAAATATCATCGAATTAGGCAATATTTTGCCGTTTTTCCACGTTTTTGTGAATTTTCAGTTTATTGTTATTAATTCATTAAATATACGATAAAAATTATGCAAACATAAAATTGATCAGAAAATAACCATAAATACTTCATTTTCAATCATCTATTTGTTTCTCGTTAAAATACTGAGTAAGATATTGAAAAGGGGAGAAGTTATGTTTTTATTGCATATATCGACGTTTCAGCCGGATTAGAGCCGTTTTACGTGTACATCTTCCATCGGTAATATAAACGGAAAATCAGGAACATTTTAGTATATTTTAATGAAAACACATTGATTTTTATCATTTGTATTGGAAGCAACATCTTTATACGTCTTTTCTAGGGTCTAAAAAATACGAAACGTCGCTCTATGGTTCGAAGTTAAAATCCTCAAATTTGGTATAATAATGATTTTTTTCACGTTTTTCATGTAGTTTGATATTACGTAAATATATTCATTTTTACCAATATTTCGATACTATTTTATGTAGTGTCACGATAGGTGCTTTGGCCTTCAAATCTTAGATTTTCGCATAAAATTGCATTTTAAGCAAGTTTTCTTGCATTTTGATTCGTACTAAAACTCATCGAATTCAGCAATATTTTGACGTTTATCATCCCCTTTTCCTTTATGTGATTTAAACAAAATATCATCGAATTAGGCAATATTTTGCCGTTTTTCCACGTTTTTGTGAACTTTCAGTTTATTGTTATTAATTCATTAAATATACGATAAAAATGATGCAAACACATAATTGATCAGAAAATAACCTTAAATACTTCATTTTCAATCATCTATTTGTTTCTCGTTAAAATACTGAGTAAGATATTGAAAAGGGGAGAAGTTCTGTGTTTATTGCATATATCGGCGTTTCAGCCGGATTAGAGCGGTTTTACATGTCCATCTTCCATCGGTATTATAAACGGAAAATCAGGAACATTTTAGTTAATTCTAATGAAAACACATTGATTTTTTATCATTTGTATTTGAAACAACATTGTCATATGTCTTTTCTTGGATCTAAATAATACGAAACCTCGCTCTATGATTTGGAGTTAAAATCCTCAAATATTGTAATATAGTGACTTTTTTCACGTTATTCATGTAGTTTGATTTTACGTATATATATTCGTTTTTACCAATATTTCGATACTACTTCATGTTTTCTCATGATATGTGATTTGGCCTTCAAATCTCAGAATTTCGCAAATTTTGCATTTTTAAGCAAGTTTTCTTGCATTTTGTTTTGTACTAAAAATCATCGAATTAAGCAATATTTAGACCTTTATCATCCCCTTTTCCTCTATGTGATTTAAACAAAATATCATCGAATTAGGCAATATTTTGCCGTTTTTCCACGTTTTTGTGAATTTTCAGTTTATTGTTATTAATTCATTAAATATACGATAAAAATTATGCAAACATAAAATTGATCAGAAAATAACCATAAATACTTCATTTTCAATCATCTATTTGTTTCTCGTTAAAATACTGAGTAAGATATTGAAAAGGGGAGAAGTTATGTTTTTATTGCATATATCGACGTTTCAGCCGGATTAGAGCCGTTTTACGTGTACATCTTCCATCGGTAATATAAACGGAAAATCAGGAACATTTTAGTATATTTTAATGAAAACACATTGATTTTTATCATTTGTATTGGAAGCAACATCTTTATACGTCTTTTCTAGGGTCTAAAAAATACGAAACGTCGCTCTATGGTTCGAAGTTAAAATCCTCAAATTTGGTATAATAATGATTTTTTTCACGTTTTTCATGTAGTTTGATATTACGTAAATATATTCATTTTTACCAATACTTCGATACTATTTTATGTAGTGTCACGATAGGTGCTTTGGCCTTCAAATCTTAGATTTTCGCATAAAATTGCATTTTAAGCAAGTTTTCTTGCATTTTGATTCGTACTAAAAATCATCGAATTCAGCAATATTTTGACGTTTATCATCCTCTTTTCCTTTATGTGATATAAACAAAATATCATCGAATTAGGCAATATTTTGCTGTTTTTCCACGTTTTTGTGAACTTTCGGTTTATTGAAATTAATTCATTATATATACGATAAAAATGATGCAAACACATAATTGATTAGAAATTAACCTTAAACACTTCGTTTTCAATCAACTATTTGTTTCTCGTTAAAATACTGAGTAAGATATTGGAAAGGGGAGAAGTTCTGTTTTTATTGCATATATCGGCGTTTCAGCCGGATTAGAGCGGTTTTACATGTACATCTTCCATCGGTAATATAAACGGAAAATCAGGAACATTTTAGTTAATTCTAATGAAAACACATTGATTTTTTATCATTTGTATTTGAAACAACATTGTCATATGTCTTTTCTTGGATCTAAATAATACGAAACCTCGCTCTATGATTTGAAGTTAAAATCCTCAAATATGGTAATATAGTGACTTTTTTCACGGTATTTATGTAGTTTGATTTTACGTATATATATTCGTTTTTACCAATATTTCGATACTACTTCATGTTTTCTCATGATATGTGATTTGGCCTTCAAATCTCAGAATTTCGCAAATTTTGCATTTTTAAGCAAGTTTTCTTGCATTTTGTTTTGTACAAGCATCGAATTTAGCAATATTTTCACCTTTATCATCCCCTTTTCCTTTATGTGATTTAAACAAAATATCATCGAATTAGGCAATATTTTGCCGTTTTTCCACGTTTTTGTGAATTTTCAGTTTATTGTTATTAATTCATAAATTTATACGATAAAAATTATGCAAACATTTATGCAAACGTTTTCGCATGATATGTGATTTGGCCTTCAAATCTCAGAATTTCGCAGATTTTGCATTTTTAAGCAAGTTTTCTTGCATTTTGTTTTGTACTAAAAATCATCGAATTTAGCAATATTTTGACCTTTATCATCCCCTTTTCCTTTATGTGATTTAAACAAAATATCATCGAATTAGGCAATATTTTGCTGTTTTTCCACGTTTTTGTGAATTTTCAGTTTATTGTTATTAATTCATTAAATATACGATAAAAATTATGCAAACATAAAATTGATCAGAAAATAACCATAAATACTTCATTTTCAATCATCTATTTGTTTCTCGTTAAAATACTGAGTAAGATATTGAAAAGGGGAGAAGTTATGTTTTTATTGCATATATCGACGTTTCAGCCGGATTAGAGCCGTTTTACGTGTACATCTTCCATCGGTAATATAAACGGAAAATCAGGAACATTTTAGTATATTTTAATGAAAACACATTGATTTTTATCATTTGTATTGGAAGCAACATCTTTATACGTCTTTTCTAGGGTCTAAAAAATACGAAACGTCGCTCTATGGTTCGAAGTTAAAATCCTCAAATTTGGTATAATAATGATTTTTTTCACGTTTTTCATGTAGTTTGATATTACGTAAATATATTCATTTTTACCAATATTTCGATACTATTTTATGTAGTGTCACGATAGGTGCTTTGGCCTTCAAATCTTAGATTTTCGCATAAAATTGCATTTTAAGCAAGTTTTCTTGCATTTTGATTCGTACTAAAACTCATCGAATTCAGCAATATTTTGACGTTTATCATCCCCTTTTCCTTTATGTGATTTAAACAAAATATCATCGAATTAGGCAATATTTTGCCGTTTTTCCACGTTTTTGTGAACTTTCAGTTTATTGTTATTAATTCATTAAATATACGATAAAAATGATGCAAACACATAATTGATCAGAAAATAACCTTAAATACTTCATTTTCAATCATCTATTTGTTTCTCGTTAAAATACTGAGTAAGATATTGAAAAGGGGAGAAGTTCTGTGTTTATTGCATATATCGGCGTTTCAGCCGGATTAGAGCGGTTTTACATGTCCATCTTCCATCGGTATTATAAACGGAAAATCAGGAACATTTTAGTTAATTCTAATGAAAACACATTGATTTTTTATCATTTGTATTTGAAACAACATTGTCATATGTCTTTTCTTGGATCTAAATAATACGAAACCTCGCTCTATGATTTGGAGTTAAAATCCTCAAATATTGTAATATAGTGACTTTTTTCACGTTATTCATGTAGTTTGATTTTACGTATATATATTCGTTTTTACCAATATTTCGATACTACTTCATGTTTTCTCATGATATGTGATTTGGCCTTCAAATCTCAGAATTTCGCAAATTTTGCATTTTTAAGCAAGTTTTCTTGCATTTTGTTTTGTACTAAAAATCATCGAATTAAGCAATATTTAGACCTTTATCATCCCCTTTTCCTCTATGTGATTTAAACAAAATATCATCGAATTAGGCAATATTTTGCCGTTTTTCCACGTTTTTGTGAATTTTCAGTTTATTGTTATTAATTCATTAAATATACGATAAAAATTATGCAAACATAAAATTGATCAGAAAATAACCATAAATACTTCAGTTTCAATCATCTATTTGTTTCTCGTTAAAATACTAAGATATTGAAAAGGGGAGAAGTTCTGTTTTTATTGCATATATCGACGTTTCAGCCGGATTAGAGCCGTTTTCCGTGTACATCTTCCATCGGTAATATAAACGGAAGATCAGGAACATTTTAGTTAATTCTAATGAAAACATATTGATTTTTATCATTTGTATTGGAAGCAACATCTTTATACGTCTTTTCTAGGGTCTAAAAAATACGAAACGTCGCTCTATGGTTCGAAGTTAAAATCCTCAAATTTGGTATAATAATGATTATTTCACGTTTTTCATGTAGTTTGATATTACGTAAATATATTCATTTTTACCAATATATCGATACTATTTTATGTAGTATCACGATAGGTGCTTTGGCCTTCAAATCTTAGATTTTCGCATAAAATTGCATTTTTAGCAAGTTTTCTTGCATTTTGATTCGTACTAAAAATCATCGAATTCAGCAATATTTTGACGTTTATCATCCCCTTTTCCTTTATGTGATTTTAATAAAATATCATCGAATTAGGCAATATTTTGCCGTTTTTCCACGTTTTTGTGAACTTTCAGTTTATTGTTATTAATTCATTAAATATACGATAAAAATGATGCAAACACATAATTGATCAGAAAATAACCTTAAATACTTCATTTTCAATCATCTATTTGTTTCTCGTTAAAATACTGAGTAAGATATTGAAAAGGGGAGAAGTTCTGTTTTTATTGCATATATCGGCGTTTCAGCCGGATTAGAGCGGTTTTACATGTCCATCTTCCATCGGTAATATAAACGGAAAATCAGGAACATTTTAGTTAATTCTAATGAAAACACATTGATTTTTTATCATTTGTATTTGAAACAACATTGTCATATGTCTTTTCTTGGATCTAAATAATACGAAACTTCCCTCTATGATTTGAAGTTAAAATCCTCAAATATTTTAATATAGTGACATTTTTCACGTTATTCATGTAGTTTGATTTTACGTATATATATTCGTTTTTACCAATATTTCGATACTACTTCATGTTTTCTCATGATATGTGATTTGGCCTTCAAATCTCAGAATTTCGCCAATTTTGCATTTTTAAGCAAGTTTTCTTCCATTTTGTTTTGTACTAAAAATCATCGAATTTAGCAATATTTAGACCTTTATCATCCCCTTTTCCTCTATGTGATTTAAACAAAATATCATCGAATTAGGCAATATTTTGCCGTTTTTCCACGTTTTTGTGAATTTTCAGTTTATTGTTATTAATTCATTAAATATACGATAAAAATTATGCAAACATAAAATTGATCAGAAAATAACCATAAACACTTCAGTTTCAATCATCTATTTGTTTCTCGTTAAAATACTGATTAAGATATTGAAAAGGGGAGAAGTTCTGTTTTTATTGCATATATCGACGTTTCAGCCGGATTAGAGCCGTTTTCCGTGTACATCTTCCATCGGTAATATAAACGGAAAATCAGGAACATTTTAGTTAATTCTAATGAAAACATATTGATTTTTATCATTTGTATTGGAAGCAACATCTTTATACGTCTTTTCTAGGGTCTAAAAAATACGAAACGTCGCTCTATGATTCGAAGTTAAAATCCTCAAATTTGGTATAATAATGATTTTTTTCACGTTTTTCATGTAGTTTGATATTACGTAAATATATTCATTTTTACCAATATTTCGATACTATTTCATGTAGTGTCACGATAGGTGCTTTGGCCTTCAAATCTTAGATTTTCGCATAAAATTGCATTTTAAGCAAGTTTTCTTGCATTTTGTTTCGTACTAAAAATCATCGAATTTAGCAATATTTTGACGTTTATCATCCTCTTTTCCTTTATGTGATATAAACAAAATATCATCGAATTAGGCAATATTTTGCTGTTTTTCCACGTTTTTGTGAACTTTCGGTTTATTGCTATTAATTCATTATATATACGATAAAAATGATGCAAACACATAATTGATTAGAAATTAACCTTAAACACTTCGTTTTCAATCAACTATTTGTTTCTCGTTAAAATACTGAGTAAGATATTGGAAAGGGAAGAAGTTCTGTTTTTATTGCATATATCGGCGTTTCAGCCGGATTAGAGCGGTTTTACATGTACATCTCCATCGGTAATGTAAACGGAAAATCAGGAACATTTTAGTTAATTCTAATGAAAACACATTGATTTTTTATCATTTGTATTTGAAACAACATTGTCATGTCTTTTCTTGGATCTAAATAATACGAAACCTCGCTCTATGATTTGAAGTAAAAATCCTCAAATATTGTAATATAGTGACTTTTTTAACGTTATTCATGTAGTTTGATTTTACGTATATATATTCGTTTTTACCAATATTTCGATACTACTTCATGTTTTCTCACGATATGTGATTTGGCCTTCAAATCTCAGAATTTCGCAAATTTTGCATTTTTAAGCAAGGTTTCTTGCATTTTGTTTTGTACTAAAAATCATCGAATTTAGCAATATTTTGACCTTTAACATCCCCTTTTCCATTTTTTGATTTAAACAAAATATCATCGAATTAGGCAATATTTTGCCGTTTTTCCACGTTTTTGTGAATTTTCAGTTTATTGTTATTAATTCATTAAATATACGATAAAAATTATGCAAACACATAATTGATCAGAAAATAACCTTAAATACTTCATTTTCAATCATCTATTTGTTTCTCGTTAAAATACTGAGTAAGATATTGAAAAGGGGAGAAGTTCTGTTTTTATTGCATATATCGACGTTTCAGCCGGATTAGAGCGGTTTTACATGTCCATCTTCCATCGGTAATATAAACGGAAAATCAGGAACATTTTAGTTAATTCTAATGAAAACACATTGATTTTTTATCATTTGTATTTGAAACAACATTGTCATATGTCTTTTCTTGGATCTAAATAATACGAAACCTCGCTCTATGATTTGAAGTTAAAATCCTCAAATATTGTAATATAGTGACTTTTTTCACGTTATTCATGTAGTTTGATTTTACGTATATATATTCGTTTTTACCAATATTTCGATACTACTTCATGTTTTCTCATGATATGTGATTTGGCCTTCAAATCTCAGAATTTCGCAAATTTTGCATTTTTAAGCAAGTTTTCTTGCATTTTGTTTTGTACGAAAAATCATCGAATTTAGCAATATTTAGACCTTTATCATCCCCTTTTCCTCTATGTGATTTAAACAAAATATCATCGAATTAGGCAATATTTTGCCGTTTTTCCACGTTTTTGTGAATTTTCAGTTTATTGTTATTAATTCATTAAATATACGATAAAAATTATGCAAACATAAAATTGATCAGAAAATAATTATAAATACTTCAGTTTCAATCATCTATTTGTTTCTCGTTAAAATACTGAGTAAGATATTGAAAAGGGGAGAAGTTCTGTTTTTATTGCATATATCGACGTTTCAGCCGGATTAGAGCCGCTTTCCGAGTACATCTTCCATCGGTAATATAAACGGAAAATCAGGAACATTTTAGTTAATTCTAATGAAAACATATTGATTTTTATCATTTGTATTGGAAGCAACATCTTTATACGTCTTTTCTAGGGTCTAAAAAATACGAAACGTCGCTCTATGATTCGAAGTTAAAATCCTCTAATTTGGTATAATAATGATTTTTTTCACGTTTTTCATGTAGTTTGATATTACGTAAATATATTCATTTTTACCAATATTTCGATACTATTTCATGTAGTGTCACGATAGGTGCTATGGCCTTCAAATCTTAAATTTTCGCATAAAATTGCATTTTAAGCAAGTTTTCTTTCATTTTGTTTCGTACTAAAAATCATCGAATTCAGCAATATTTTGACGTTTATCATCCTCTTTTCCTTTATGTGATTTAAACAAAATGTCATCGAATTAGGCAATATTTTGCCGTTTTTCCACGTTTTTGTGAACTTTCAGTTTATTGTTATTAATTCATTAAATATACGATAAAAATGATGCAAACACATAATTGATCAGAAAATAACCTTAAATACTTCATTTTCAATCATCTATTTGTTTCTCGTTAAAATACTGAGTAAGATATTGAAAAGGGGAGAAGTTCTGTTTTTATTGCATATATCGGCGTTTCAGCCGGATTAGAGCGGTTTTACATGTCCATCTTTCATCGGTAATATAAACGGAAAATCAGGAATATTTTAGTTAATTCTAATGAAAACACATTGATTTTTTATCATTTGTATTTGAAACAACATTGTCATATGTCTTTTCTTGGATCTAAATAATACGAAACCTCGCTCTATGATTTGAAGTTAAAATCCTCAAATATTGTAATATAGTGACTTTTTTCACGTTATTCATGTAGTTTGATTTTACGTATATATATTCGTTTTTACCAATATTTCGATACTACTTCATGTTTTCTCATGATATGTGATTTGGCCTTCAAATCTCAGAATTTCGCAAATTTTGCATTTTTAAGCAAGTTTTCTTGCATTTTGTTTTGTACTAAAAATCATCGAATTAAGCAATATTTAGACCTTTATCATCCCCTTTTCCTCTATGTGATTTAAACAAAATATCATCGAATTAGGCAATATTTTGCCGTTTTTCCACGTTTTTGTGAATTTTCAGTTTATTGTTATTAATTCATTAAATATACGATAAAAATTATGCAAACATAAAATTGATCAGAAAATAACCATAAATACTTCAGTTTCAATCATCTATTTGTTTCTCGTTAAAATACTAAGATATTGAAAAGGGGAGAAGTTCTGTTTTTATTGCATATATCGACGTTTCAGCCGGATTAGAGCCGTTTTCCGTGTACATCTTCCATCGGTAATATAAACGGAAGATCAGGAACATTTTAGTTAATTCTAATGAAAACATATTGATTTTTATCATTTGTATTGGAAGCAACATCTTTATACGTCTTTTCTAGGGTCTAAAAAATACGAAACGTCGCTCTATGGTTCGAAGTTAAAATCCTCAAATTTGGTATAATAATGATTATTTCACGTTTTTCATGTAGTTTGATATTACGTAAATATATTCATTTTTACCAATATTTCGATACTATTTTATGTAGTGTCACGATAGGTGCTTTGGCCTTCAAATCTTAGATTTTCGCATAAAATTGCATTTTTAGCAAGTTTTCTTGCATTTTGATTCGTACTAAAAATCATCGAATTCAGCAATATTTTGACGTTTATCATCCCCTTTTCCTTTATGTGATTTTAACAAAATATCATCGAATTAGGCAATATTTTGCCGTTTTTCCACGTTTTTGTGAACTTTCAGTTTATTGTTATTAATTCATTAAATATACGATAAAAATGATGCAAACACATAATTGATCAGAAAATAACCTTAAATACTTCATTTTCAATCATCTATTTGTTTCTCGTTAAAATACTGAGTAAGATATTGAAAAGGGGAGAAGTTCTGTTTTTATTGCATATATCGGCGTTTCAGCCGGATTAGAGCGGTTTTACATGTCCATCTTCCATCGGTAATATAAACGGAAAATCAGGAACATTTTAGTTAATTCTAATGAAAACACATTGATTTTTTATCATTTGTATTTGAAACAACATTGTCATATGTCTTTTCTTGGATCTAAATAATACGAAACTTCCCTCTATGATTTGAAGTTAAAATCCTCAAATATTTTAATATAGTGACATTTTTCACGTTATTCATGTAGTTTGATTTTACGTATATATATTCGTTTTTACCAATATTTCGATACTACTTCATGTTTTCTCATGATATGTGATTTGGCCTTCAAATCTCAGAATTTCGCCAATTTTGCATTTTTAAGCAAGTTTTCTTGCATTTTGTTTTGTACTAAAAATCATCGAATTTAGCAATATTTAGACCTTTATCATCCCCTTTTCCTCTATGTGATTTAAACAAAATATCATCGAATTAGGCAATATTTTGCCGTTTTTCCACGTTTTTGTGAATTTTCAGTTTATTGTTATTAATTCATTAAATATACGATAAAAATTATGCAAACATAAAATTGATCAGAAAATAACCATAAACACTTCAGTTTCAATCATCTATTTGTTTCTCGTTAAAATACTGAGTAAGATATTGAAAAGGGGAGAAGTTCTGTTTTTATTGCATATATCGACGTTTCAGCCGGATTAGAGCCGTTTTCCGTGTACATCTTCCATCGGTAATATAAACGGAAAATCAGGAACATTTTAGTTAATTCTAATGAAAACATATTGATTTTTATCATTTGTATTGGAAGCAACATCTTTATACGTCTTTTCTAGGGTCTAAAAAATACGAAACGTCGCTCTATGATTCGAAGTTAAAATCCTCAAATTTGGTATAATAATGATTTTTTTCACGTTTTTCATGTAGTTTGATATTACGTAAATATATTCATTTTTACCAATATTTCGATACTATTTCATGTAGTGTCACGATAGGTGCTTTGGCCTTCAAATCTTAGATTTTCGCATAAAATTGCATTTTAAGCAAGTTTTCTTGCATTTTGTTTCGTACTAAAAATCATCGAATTTAGCAATATTTTGACGTTTATCATCCTCTTTTCCTTTATGTGATATAAACAAAATATCATCGAATTAGGCAATATTTTGCTGTTTTTCCACGTTTTTGTGAACTTTCGGTTTATTGCAATTAATTCATTATATATACGATAAAAATGATGCAAACACATAATTGATTAGAAATTAACCTTAAACACTTCGTTTTCAATCAACTATTTGTTTCTCGTTAAAATACTGAGTAAGATATTGGAAAGGGAAGAAGTTCTGTTTTTATTGCATATATCGGCGTTTCAGCCGGATTAGAGCGGTTTTACATGTACATCTTCCATCGGTAATGTAAACGGAAAATCAGGAACATTTTAGTTAATTCTAATGAAAACACATTGATTTTTTATCATTTGTATTTGAAACAACATTGTCATGTCTTTTCTTGGATCTAAATAATACGAAACCTCGCTCTATGATTTGAAGTAAAAATCCTCAAATATTGTAATATAGTGACTTTTTTAACGTTATTCATGTAGTTTGATTTTACGTATATATATTCGTTTTTACCAATATTTCGATACTACTTCATGTTTTCTCACGATATGTGATTTGGCCTTCAAATCTCAGAATTTCGCAAATTTTGCATTTTTAAGCAAGGTTTCTTGCATTTTGTTTTGTACTAAAAATCATCGAATTTAGCAATATTTTGACCTTTAACATCCCCTTTTCCATTTTTTGATTTAAACAAAATATCATCGAATTAGGCAATATTTTGCCGTTTTTCCACGTTTTTGTGAATTTTCAGTTTATTGTTATTAATTCATTAAATATACGATAAAAATTATGCAAACACATAATTGATCAGAAAATAACCTTAAATACTTCATTTTCAATCATCTATTTGTTTCTCGTTAAAATACTGAGTAAGATATTGAAAAGGGGAGAAGTTCTGTTTTTATTGCATATATCGACGTTTCAGCCGGATTAGAGCGGTTTTACATGTCCATCTTCCATCGGTAATATAAACGGAAAATCAGGAACATTTTAGTTAATTCTAATGAAAACACATTGATTTTTTATCATTTGTATTTGAAACAACATTGTCATATGTCTTTTCTTGGATCTAAATAATACGAAACCTCGCTCTATGATTTGAAGTTAAAATCCTCAAATATTGTAATATAGTGACTTTTTTCACGTTATTCATGTAGTTTGATTTTACGTATATATATTCGTTTTTACCAATATTTCGATACTACTTCATGTTTTCTCATGATATGTGATTTGGCCTTCAAATCTCAGAATTTCGCAAATTTTGCATTTTTAAGCAAGTTTTCTTGCATTTTGTTTTGTACTAAAAATCATCGAATTTAGCAATATTTAGACCTTTATCATCCCCTTTTCCTCTATGTGATTTAAACAAAATATCATCGAATTAGGCAATATTTTGCCGTTTTTCCACGTTTTTGTGAATTTTCAGTTTATTGTTACTAATTCATTAAATATACGATAAAAATTATGCAAACATAAAATTGATCAGAAAATAACCATAAATACTTCAGTTTCAATCATCTATTTGTTTCTCGTTAAAATACTGAGTAAGATATTGAAAAGGGGAGAAGTTCTGTTTTTATTGCATATATCGACGTTTCAGCCGGATTAGAGCCGCTTTCCGAGTACATCTTCCATCGGTAATATAAACGGAAAATCAGGAACATTTTAGTTAATTCTAATGAAAACATATTGATTTTTATCATTTGTATTGGAAGCAACATCTTTATACGTCTTTTCTAGGGTCTAAAAAATACGAAACGTCGCTCTATGATTCGAAGTTAAAATCCTCTAATTTGGTATAATAATGATTTTTTTCACGTTTTTCATGTAGTTTGATATTACGTAAATATATTCATTTTTACCAATATTTCGATACTATTTCATGTAGTGTCACGATAGGTGCTATGGCCTTCAAATCTTAAATTTTCGCATAAAATTGCATTTTAAGCAAGTTTTCTTGCATTTTGTTTCGTACTAAAAATCATCGAATTCAGCAATATTTTGACGTTTATCATCCTCTTTTCCTTTATGTGATTTAAACAAAATGTCATCGAATTAGGCAATATTTTGCCGTTTTTCCACGTTTTTGTGAACTTTCAGTTTATTGTTATTAATTCATTAAATATACGATAAAAATGATGCAAACACATAATTGATCAGAAAATAACCTTAAATACTTCATTTTCAATCATCTATTTGTTTCTCGTTAAAATACTGAGTAAGATATTGAAAAGGGGAGAAGTTCTGTTTTTATTGCATATATCGGCGTTTCAGCCGGATTAGAGCGGTTTTACATGTCCATCTTTCATCGGTAATATAAACGGAAAATCAGGAATATTTTAGTTAATTCTAATGAAAACACATTGATTTTTTATCATTTGTATTTGAAACAACATTGTCATATGTCTTTTCTTGGATCTAAATAATACGAAACCTCGCTCTATGATTTGAAGTTAAAATCCTCAAATATTGTAATATAGTGACTTTTTTCACGTTATTCATGTAGTTTGATTTTACGTATATATATTCGTTTTTACCAATATTTCGATACTACTTCATGTTTTCTCATGATATGTGATTTGGCCTTCAAATCTCAGAATTTCGCAAATTTTGCATTTTTAAGCAAGTTTTCTTGCATTTTGTTTTGTACTAAAAATCATCGAATTAAGCAATATTTAGACCTTTATCATCCCCTTTTCCTCTATGTGATTTAAACAAAATATCATCGAATTAGGCAATATTTTGCCGTTTTTCCACGTTTTTGTGAATTTTCAGTTTATTGTTATTAATTCATTAAATATACGATAAAAATTATGCAAACATAAAATTGATCAGAAAATAACCATAAATACTTCAGTTTCAATCATCTATTTGTTTCTCGTTAAAATACTAAGATATTGAAAAGGGGAGAAGTTCTGTTTTTATTGCATATATCGACGTTTCAGCCGGATTAGAGCCGTTTTCCGTGTACATCTTCCATCGGTAATATAAACGGAAGATCAGGAACATTTTAGTTAATTCTAATGAAAACATATTGATTTTTATCATTTGTATTGGAAGCAACATCTTTATACGTCTTTTCTAGGGTCTAAAAAATACGAAACGTCGCTCTATGGTTCGAAGTTAAAATCCTCAAATTTGGTATAATAATGATTATTTCACGTTTTTCATGTAGTTTGATATTACGTAAATATATTCATTTTTACCAATATTTCGATACTATTTTATGTAGTGTCACGATAGGTGCTTTGGCCTTCAAATCTTAGATTTTCGCATAAAATTGCATTTTTAGCAAGTTTTCTTGCATTTTGATTCGTACTAAAAATCATCGAATTCAGCAATATTTTGACGTTTATCATCCCCTTTTCCTTTATGTGATTTTAACAAAATATCATCGAATTAGGCAATATTTTGCCGTTTTTCCACGTTTTTGTGAACTTTCAGTTTATTGTTATTAATTCATTAAATATACGATAAAAATGATGCAAACACATAATTGATCAGAAAATAACCTTAAATACTTCATTTTCAATCATCTATTTGTTTCTCGTTAAAATACTGAGTAAGATATTGAAAAGGGGAGAAGTTCTGTTTTTATTGCATATATCGGCGTTTCAGCCGGATTAGAGCGGTTTTACATGTCCATCTTCCATCGGTAATATAAACGGAAAATCAGGAACATTTTAGTTAATTCTAATGAAAACACATTGATTTTTTATCATTTGTATTTGAAACAACATTGTCATATGTCTTTTCTTGGATCTAAATAATACGAAACTTCCCTCTATGATTTGAAGTTAAAATCCTCAAATATTTTAATATAGTGACATTTTTCACGTTATTCATGTAGTTTGATTTTACGTATATATATTCGTTTTTACCAATATTTCGATACTACTTCATGTTTTCTCATGATATGTGATTTGGCCTTCAAATCTCAGAATTTCGCCAATTTTGCATTTTTAAGCAAGTTTTCTTGCATTTTGTTTTGTACTAAAAATCATCGAATTTAGCAATATTTAGACCTTTATCATCCCCTTTTCCTCTATGTGATTTAAACAAAATATCATCGAATTAGGCAATATTTTGCCGTTTTTCCACGTTTTTGTGAATTTTCAGTTTATTGTTATTAATTCATTAAATATACGATAAAAATTATGCAAACATAAAATTGATCAGAAAATAACCATAAACACTTCAGTTTCAATCATCTATTTGTTTCTCGTTAAAATACTGAGTAAGATATTGAAAAGGGGAGAAGTTCTGTTTTTATTGCATATATCGACGTTTCAGCCGGATTAGAGCCGTTTTCCGTGTACATCTTCCATCGGTAATATAAACGGAAAATCAGGAACATTTTAGTTAATTCTAATGAAAACATATTGATTTTTATCATTTGTATTGGAAGCAACATCTTTATACGTCTTTTCTAGGGTCTAAAAAATACGAAACGTCGCTCTATGATTCGAAGTTAAAATCCTCAAATTTGGTATAATAATGATTTTTTTCACGTTTTTCATGTAGTTTGATATTACGTAAATATATTCATTTTTACCAATATTTCGATACTATTTCATGTAGTGTCACGATAGGTGCTTTGGCCTTCAAATCTTAGATTTTCGCATAAAATTGCATTTTAAGCAAGTTTTCTTGCATTTTGTTTCGTACTAAAAATCATCGAATTTAGCAATATTTTGACGTTTATCATCCTCTTTTCCTTTATGTGATATAAACAAAATATCATCGAATTAGGCAATATTTTGCTGTTTTTCCACGTTTTTGTGAACTTTCGGTTTATTGCTATTAATTCATTATATATACGATAAAAATGATGCAAACACATAATTGATTAGAAATTAACCTTAAACACTTCGTTTTCAATCAACTATTTGTTTCTCGTTAAAATACTGAGTAAGATATTGGAAAGGGAAGAAGTTCTGTTTTTATTGCATATATCGGCGTTTCAGCCGGATTAGAGCGGTTTTACATGTACATCTTCCATCGGTAATGTAAACGGAAAATCAGGAACATTTTAGTTAATTCTAATGAAAACACATTGATTTTTTATCATTTGTATTTGAAACAACATTGTCATGTCTTTTCTTGGATCTAAATAATACGAAACCTCGCTCTATGATTTGAAGTTAAAATCCTCAAATATTGTAATATAGTGACTTTTTTCACGTTATTCATGTAGTTTGATTTTACGTATATATATTCGTTTTTACCAATATTTCGATACTACTTCATGTTTTCTCATGATATGTGATTTGGCCTTCAAATCTCAAAATTTCGCAAATTTTGCATTTTTAAGCAAGTTTTCTTGCATTTTGTTTTGTACTAAAAATCATCGAATTTAGCAATATTTAGACCTTTATCATCCCCTTTTCCTCTATGTGATTTAAACAAAATATCATCGAATTAGGCAATATTTTGCCGTTTTTCCACGTTTTTGTGAATTTTCAGTTTATTGTTATTAATTCATTAAATATACGATAAAAATTATGCAAACATAAAATTGATCAGAAAATAACCATAAACACTTCAGTTACAATCATCTATTTGTTTCTCGTTAAAATACTGAGTAAGATATTGAAAAGGGGAGAAGTTCTGTTTTTATTGCATATATCGACGTTTCAGCCGGATTAGAGCCGTTTTACTTGTACATCTTCCATCGGTAATATAAACGGAAAATCAGGAACATTTTAGTTAATTCTAACGAAAACACATTGATTCTTATCATTTGTATTGGAAGCAACATCTTTTTACGTCTTTTCTAGGGTCTAGAAAATACGAAACGTCGCTCTATGATTCGAAGTTAAAATCCTCAAATTTGGTATAATAATGACTTTTTTCACGTTTTTCATGTTGTTTGATATTACGTAAATATATTCATTTTTATATATATTTCGATACTATTTCATGTAATATCACGATATGTGCTTTGGATTTCCAATCACAGATTTTCGCATAAAATTGCATTTTAAGCAAGTTTTCTTCCATTGTGTTTCGTACTAAAAATTATCAAATTCAGCAATATTTTGACGTTTATCATCCCCTTTTCCTTTATGTGATATAAACAAAATATCATCGAAATACGCAATATTTTGCTGTTTTTCCACGTTTTTGTGAACTTTCAGTTTATTGCTATTAATTCATTATATATACGATAAAAATGATGCAAACACATAATTTATTAGAAATTAACCTTAAACACTTCATTTCCAATCAACTATTTGTTTCTCGTTAAAATACTGAGTAAGATATTGGAAAGGGGAGAAGTTCTGTTTTTATTGCATATATCGGCGTTTCAGCCGGAGTAGAGCCGTTTTACGTGTACATCTTCCATCGATTTATCATCCCCTTTTCCTTTATGTGATATAAACAAAATATCATCGAATTAGGCAATATTTTGCTGTTTTTCCACGTTTTTGTGAACTTTCAGTTTATTGCTATTAATTCATTAAATATACGATAAAAATGATGCAAACACATAATTGATTAGAAATTAACCTTAAACACTTCGTTTTCAATAACTATTTGTTTCTCGTTAAAATACTGAGTAAGATATTGGCAAGGGGAGAAGTTCTGTTTTTATTGCATATATCGGCGTTTCAGCCGGATTAGAGCGGTTTTACATGTCCATCTTCCATCGATAATATAAACGGAAAATCAGGAATATTTTAGTTAATTCTAATGAAAACACATTGATTTTTTATCATTTGTATTTGAAACAACATTGTCATATGTCTATTCTTGGATCTAAATAATTCGAAACCTCGCTCTATGATTTGAAGTTAAAATCCTCAAATATGGTAATATAGTGACTTTTTTCACGTTATTCATGTAGTTTGATTTTACGTATATATATTCGTTTTTACCAATATTTCGATACTACTTCATGTTTTCTCATGATATGTGATTTGGCCTTCAAATCTCAGAATTTCGCAAATTTTGCATTTTTAAGCAAGTTTTCTTGCATTTTGTTTTGTACTAAAAATCATCGAATTTAGCAATATTTAGACCTTTATCATCCCCTTTTCCTCTATGTGATTTAAACAAAATATCATCGAATTAGGCAATATTTTGCCGTTCTTCCACGTTTTTGTGAATTTTCAGTTTATTGTTATTAATTCATTATATATACGATAAAAATTATGCAAACATAAAATTGATCAGAAAATAACCATAAATACTTCAGTTTCAATCATCTATTTGTTTCTCGTTAAAATACTGAGTAAGATAATGAAAAGGGGAGAAGTTCTGTTTTTATTGCATATATCGACGTTTCAGCCGGATTAGAGCCGTTTTACGTGTACATCTTCCATCGGTAATATAAACGGAAAATCAGGAACATTTTAGTTAATTCTAATGAAAAAATATTGATTTTTATCATTTGTATTGGAAGCAACATCTTTATACGTCTTTTCTAGGGTCTAAAAAACACGAAACGTCGCTCTATGATTCGAAGTTAAAATCCTCAAATTTAACATTTTAGTTAATTCTAATGAAAACACATTGATTTTTTATCATTTGTATTTGAAACAACATTGTCATATGTCTTTTCTTGGATCTAAATAATACGAAACCTCGCTCTATGATTTGAAGTTAAAATCCTCAAATATGGTAATATAGTGACTTTTTTCACGGTATTTATGTAGTTTGATTTTACGTATATATATTCGTTTTTACCAATATTTCGATACTACTTCATGTTTTCTCATGATATGTGATTTGGCCTTCAAATCTCAGAATTTCGCAAATTTTGCTTTTTAAGCAAGTTTTCTTGCATTTTGTTTTGTACTAAAAATCATTGAATTTAGCAATATTTTGACCTTTATCATCCCCTTTTCCTTTATGTGATTTAAACAAAATATCATCGAATTAGGCAATATTTTGCCGTTTTTTCCACGTTTTTTGTGAATTTTCAGTTTATTGTTATTAATTCATTAAATATACGATAAAAATTATGCAAACATAAAATTGATCAGAAAATAACCATAAATACTTCAGTTTCAATCATCTATTTGTTTCACGTTAAAATACTGAGTAAGCTATTGAAAAGGGGAGAAGTTCTGTTTTTATTGCATCTATCGGCGTTTCAGCCGGATTAGAGCGGTTTTACGTGTATATCCATCGGTAATATATGCGGAAAATCAGGAACATTTTAGTTAATTCTAATGAAAACACATTGATTCTTATCATTTGTATTGGAAGCAGCATCTTTTTACGGCTTTTCTAGGGTCTAAAAAATACGAAACGTCGCTCTATGATTCGAAGTTAAAATCCTCAAAGTTGGTATAATAATGACTTTTTTCACGTTTTTCATGTTGTTTGATATTACGTAAATATATTCATTTTTATATATATTTCGATACTATTTCATGTAGTATCACGATATGTGCTTTGGATTTCAAATCTCAGATTTTCGCATAAAATTGCATTTTAAGCAAGTTTTCTTGCATTTTGTTTCGTACTAAAAATCATCGAATTCAGCAATATTTTGACGTTTATCATCCCCTTTTCCTTTATGTGATATAAACAAAATATCATCGAAAAACGCAATATTTTGCTGTTTTTCCACTTTTTTGTGAACTTTCAGTTTATTGCTATTAATTCATTATATATACGATAAAAATGATGCAAACACATAATTGATTAGAAATTAACCTTAAACACTTCATTTTCAATCAACTATTTGTTTCTCGTTAAAATACTGAGTAAGATATTGGAAAGGGGAGAAGTTCTGTTTTTATTGCATATATCGACGTTTCAGCCGGATTAGAGCGGTTTTACGTGTATATCTTCCATCGGTAATATAAACGGAAAATCAGGAACATTTTAGTTAATTCTAATGAAAACACATTGATTTTTTATCATTTGTATTTGAAACAACATTGTCATATGTCTTTTCTTGGATCTAAATAATACGAAACCTCGTTCTATGATTTGAAGTTAAAATCTTCAAATATGGTAATATAGTGACTTTTTTCACGTTCTTCTTTCACGGCCTTCAAATCTCAGAATTTCGCAAATTTTGCATTTTAAAGCAAGATTTCTTCCATTTTGTTTTGTACTAAAAATCATCGAATTTAGCAATATTTTGACCTATATCATCCCCTTTTCCTTTATGTGATTTAAACAAAATATCATCGAATTAGGCAATATTTTGCCGTTTTTCCACGTTTTTGTGAATTTTCAGTTTATTGTTATTTATTCATTAAATATACGATAAAAATTATGCAAACATATAATTGATCAGAAAATAACCTTAAAAACTTCATTTTCAATCATCTATTTGTTTCTCGTTAAAATACTGAGTAAGATATTGAAAAGGGGAGAAGTTCTGTTTTTATTGCATATATCGACGTTTCAGCCGGATTAGAGCCGGTTTACGTGTACATCTTCCATTGGTAATATAAACGGAAAATCAGGAACATTTTAGTTAATTCTAATGAAAACACATTGATTTTTATCATTTGTATAGGAAGCAACATCTTTATACGTCTTTTCTAGGGTCTAAAAAATGCGAAACGTCGCTTTATGATTCGAAGTTAAAATCCTCCAATTTGGTATAATAATGACTTTTTTCACGTTTTTCATGTAGATTGATATTACGTAAATATATTCATTTTTACCAATATTTCGATACTATTTCATGTAGTGTCACGATAGATGCTTTGGCCTTCAAATCTCAGATTTTCGCATAAAATTGCATTTTAAGCAAGTTTTCTTGCATTTTGTTTCGTACTAAAAATCATCGAATTCAGCAATATTTTGACGTTTATCATCCCCTTTTCCTTTATGTGATATAAACAAAATATCATCGAAAAACGCAATATTTTGCTGTTTTTCCACGTTTTTGTGAACTTTCAGTTTATTGCTATTAATTCATTATATATACGATAAAAATGATGCAAACACATAATTGATTAGAAATTAACCTTAAACACTTCATTTTCAATCAACTATTTGTTTCTCGTTAAAATACTGAGTAAGATATTGGAAAGGGGAGAAGTTCTGTTTTTATTGCATATATCGGCGTTTCAGCCGGATTAGAGCGGTTTTACGTGTACATCTTCCATCGGTAATATAAACGGAAAATCAGGAACATTTTAGTTAATTCTAATGAAAACACATTGATTTTTATCATTTGTATTGGAAGCAACATCTTTATACGTCTCTTCTAGGGTCTAAAAAATTCGAAACGTCGCTCTATGATTCGAAGTTAAAATCCTCAAATTTGGTATAATATGACTTTTTTCACGTTTTTCATGTTGTTTGAAATTACGTAAATATATTCATTTTTACCTATATTTCGATACTATTTCATGTAGTATCACGATATGTGCTTTGGCCTTCAAATCTCAGATTTTTGCATAAAATTGCATTTTAAGCAAATTTTCTTGCATTTTGTTTTGTACTAAAAATCATCGAATTTAGCAATATTTTGACCTTTATCATCCCCTTTTCCTTTATGTGATTTAAACAAAATATCATCGAATTATTCAATATTTTGCCGTTTTTCCACGTTTTTGTGAATTTTCAGTTTATTGTTATTAATTCACTAAATATACGATAAAAATTATGCAAACACTTAATTGATCAGAAAATAACCTTAAATACTTCATTTTCAATCATCTATTTGTTTCTCGTTAAAATACTGAGTAAGATATTGAAAAGGGAAGAAGTTCTGTTTTTATTGCATATATCGACGTTTCAGCCGGATTAGAGCCGTTTTACGTGTACATCTTCCATCGGTTTATCATCCCCTTTTCCTTTATGTGATATAAACAAAATATCATCGAATTAGGCAATATTTTGCTGTTTTTCCACGTTTTTGTGAACTTTCAGTTTATTGCTATTAATTCATTAAATATACGATAAAAATGATGCAAACACATAATTGATTAGAAATTAACCTTAAACATTTCATTTTCAATCAACTATTTGTTTCTCGTTAAAATACTGAGTAAGATATTGAAAAGGGGAGAAGTTCTGTTTTTATTGTATATATCGACGTTTCAGCCGGATTAGAGCCGTTTTACGTGTACATCTTCCATCGCTAATATAAACGGAAAATCAGGAACATTTTAGTTAATTCTAATGAAAACACATTGATTCTTATCATTTGTATTGGAAGCAACATCTTTTTACGTCTTTTCTAGGGTCTAAAAAATACGAAACGTCGCTCTATGATTCGAAGTTAAAATCCTTAAATTTGGTATAATAATGACTTTTTTTACGTTTTTCATGTTGTTTGATATTACGTAAATATATTCATTTTTATATATATTTCGATACTATTTCATGTAGTATCACGATATGTGCTTTGGATTTCAAATCTCAGATTTTCGGCTAAAATTGCATTTTAAGCAAGTTTTCTTGCATTTTGTTTCGTACTAAAAATCATCAAATTCAGCAATATTTTGACGTTTATCATCCCCTTTTCCTTTATGTGATATAAACAAAATATCATCGAAATACGCAATATTTTGCTGTTTTTCCACGTTTTTGTGAACTTTCAGTTTATTGCTATTAATTCATTATATATACGATAAAAATGATGCAAACACATAATTGATTAGAAATTCCCCTTAAACACTTCATTTTCAATCAACTGTTTGTTTCTCGTTAAAATACTGAGTAAGATATTGGAAAGGGGAGAAGTTCTGTTTTTATTGCATATATCGGCGTTTCAGTCGGATTAGAGCGGTTTTACGTGTACATCTTCCATCGGTAATATAAACGGAAAATCAGGAACATTTTAGTTAATTCTAATGAAAACACATTGATTTTTTATCATTTGTATTTGAAACAACATTGTCATATGTCTTTTCTTGGATCTAAATAATACGAAACCTCGCTCTATGATTTGAAGTAAAAATCCTCAAATATGGTAATATAGTGACTTTTTTAACGTTATTCATGTAGTTTGATTTTACGTATATATATTCGTTTTTACCAATATTTCGATACTACTTCATGTTTTCTCACGATATGTGATTTGGCCTTCAAATCTCAGAATTTCGCAAATTTTGCATTTTTAAGCAAGGTTTCTTGCATTTTGTTTTGTACTAAAAATCATCGAATTTAGCAATATTTTGCCGTTTTTCCACGTTTTTGTGAATTTTCAGTTTATTGTTATTTATTCATTAAATATACGATAAAAATTATGCAAACATATAATTGATCAGAAAATAACCTAAATACTTCATTTTCAATCATCTATTTGTTTCTCGTTAAAATACTGAGTAAGATATTGAAAAGGGGAGAAGTTCTGTTTTTATTGCATATATCGACGTTTCAGCCGGATTAGAGCCGGTTTACGTTTACATCTTCCATCGGTAATATAAACGGAAAATCAGGAACATTTTAGTTAATTCTAATGAAAACACATTGATTTTTATCATTTGTATTGGAAGCAACATCTTTATACGTCTTTTCTAGGGTCTAAAAAATACGAAACGTCGCTCTATGATTCGAAGTTAAAATCCTCAAATTTGGTATAATAATGACTTTTTTCACGTTTTTCATGTAGTTTGATATTACGTAAATATATTCAATTTTACCAATATTTCGATACTATTTCATGTAGTGTCACGATAGGTGCTTTGGCCTTCAAATCTTAGATTTTCGCATAAAATTGCATTTTAAGCAAGTTTTCTTGCATTTTGTTTCGTACAAAAAATCATCGAATTCAGCAATATTTTGACGTTTATCATCCCCTTTTCCTTTATGTGATATAAACAAAATATCATCAAAAAACGCAATATTTTGGTGTTTTTCCACGTTTTTGTGAACTTTCAGTTTATTGCTATTAATTCATTATATATACGATAAAAATGATGCAAACACATAATTGATTAGAAATTAACCTTAAACACTTCATTTTCAATCAACTTTTTGTTTCTCGTTAAAATACTGAGTAAGATATTAGAAAGGGGAGAAGTTCTGTTTTTATTGCATATATCGGCGTTTCTGCCGGATTAGAGCGGTTTTACGTGTACATCTTCCATCGGTAATATAAACGGAAAATCAGGAACATTTTAGTTAATTCTAATGAAAACACATTGATTTTTTATCATTTGTATTTGAAACAACATTGTCATATGTCTTTTCTTGGATCTAAATAATACGAAACCTCGTTCTATGATTTGAAGTTAAAATCTTCAAATATGGTAATATAGTGACTTTTTTCACGTTATTCATGTAGTTTGATTTTACGGATATATTTTCGTTTTACCAATATTTCGATACTACTTCATGTTTTCTCATGATATGTGATTTGGCCTTCAAATCTCAGAATTTCGCAAATTTTGCATTTTAAAGCAAGATTTCTTCCATTTTGTTTTGTACTAAAAATCATCGAATTTAGCAATATTTTGACCTATATCATCCCCTTTTCCTTTATGTGATTTAAACAAAATATCATCGAATTAGGCAATATTTTGCCGTTTTTCCACGTTTTTGTGAATTTTCAGTTTATTGTTATTTATTCATTAAATATACGATAAAAATTATGCAAACATATAATTGATCAGAAAATAACCTTAAAAACTTCATTTTCAATCATCTATTTGTTTCTCGTTAAAATACTGAGTAAGATATTGAAAAGGGGAGAAGTTCTGTTTTTATTGCATATATCGACGTTTCAGCCGGATTAGAGCCGGTTTACGTGTGTATCTTCCATCGGTAATATAAACGGAAAATCAGGAACATTTTAGTTAATTCTAATGAAAACACATTGATTTTTATCATTTGTATTGGAAGCAACATCTTTATACGTCTTTTCTAGGGTCTAAAAAATACGAAACGTCGCTTTATGATTCGAAGTTAAAATCCTTCAATTTGGTATAATAATGACTTTTTTCACGTTTTTCATGTAGATTGATATTACGTAAATATATTCATTTTTACCAATATTTCGATACTATTTCATGTAGTGTCACGATAGATGCTTTGGCCTTCAAATCTCAAATTTTCGCATAAAATTGCATTTTAAGCAAGTTTTCTTGCATTTTGTTTCGTACTAAAAATCATCGAATTCAGCAATATTTTGACGTTTATCATCCCCTTTTCCTTTATGTGATTTAAACAAAATATCATCGAAAAACGCAATATTTTTGTGTTTTTCCACGTTTTTGTGAACTTTCAGTTTATTGCTATTAATTCATTTTATATACGATAAAAATGATGCAAACACATAATTGATTAGAAATTAACCTTAAACACTTCATTTTCAATCAACTATTTGTTTCTCGTTAAAATACTGAGTAAGATATTGAAAAGGGGAGAAGTTCTGTTTTTATTGCATATATCGGCGTTTCTGCCGGATTAGAGCCGTTTTACGTGTACATCTTCCATCGGTAATATAAACGGAAAATCAGGAACATTTTAGTTAATTCTAATGAGAACACATTGATTTTTATCATTTGTATAGGAAGCAACATCTTTATACGTCTTTTCTAGGGGTCTAAAAAATACGAAACGTCGCTTTATGATTCGAAGTTAAAATCCTCAAATTTGGTATAATAATGACTTTTTTCACGTTTTTCATGTTGTTTGAAATTACGTAAATATATTCATTTTTACCTATATTTCGATACTATTTCATGTAGTATCACGATATGTGCTTTGGCCTTCAAATCTCAGATTTTTGCATAAAATTGCATTTTAAGCAAATTTTCTTGCATTTTGTTTTGTACTAAAAATCATCGAATTTAGCAATATTTTGACCTTTATCATCCCCTTTTCCTTTATGTGATTTAAACAAAATATCATCGAATTAGGCAATATTTTGCCGTATTTCAACGTTTTTGTGAATTTCAGTTTATTGTTATTAATTCATTAAATATACGATAAAAATTATGCAAACACATAATTGATCAGAAAATAACCTTAAATATTTCATTTTCAATCATCTATTTATTTCTCGTTAAAATACTGAGTAAGATATTGAAAAGGGGAGAAGTTCTGTTTTTATTGCATATATCGACGTTTCAGCCGGATTAGAGCCGTTTTACGTGTACATCTTCCATCGCTAATATTAAACGGAAAATCAGGAACATTTTAGTTAATTCTAATGAAAACACATTGATTTTTATGATTTGTATTGGAAGCAACATCTTTATACGTCTTTTCTAGGGTCTAAAAAATACGAAATGTCGCTCTATGATTCGAAGGTAAAATCCTCAAATTTCGTATAATAATGACTTTTTTCATGTTTTTCATGTTGTTTGATATTACGTAATATATTCATTTTTATCTATATTTCGATACTATTTCATGTAGTATCACGATATGTGCTTTGGCCTTCATATCTCAGATTTTTGCATAAAATTGCATTTTAAGCAAGTTTTCTTGCATTTTGTTTCGTACTAAAAATCATCGAATTCAGCAATATTTTGACGTTTATCATCCCCTTTTCCTTTATGTGATATAAACAAAATATCATCGAAAAACGCAATATTTTGCTGTTTTTCCACGTTTTTGTGAACTTTCAGTTTATTGCTATTAATTCATTATATATACGATAAAAATGATGCAAACACGTAATTGATTAGAATATAACCTTAAACACTTCATTTTCAATCAACTATTATTTTCTCGTTAAAATACTGAGTAAGATATTGGAAAGGGGAAAAGTTCTGTTTTTATTGCATATATCGGCGTTTCAGCCGGATTAGAGCGGTTTTACGTTTACATCTTCCATCGGTAATATAAACGGAAAATCAGGAACATTTTAGTTATTTCTAATGAAAACACATTTATTTATTATCATTTGTATTTGAAACAACATTGTCATGTCTTTTCTTGGATCTAAATAATACGAAACCTCGCTCTATGATTTGAAGTTAAAATCCTCAAATATGGCAATATAGTGACTTTTTTCACGTTATTCATGTAGTTTGATTTTACGTATATATATTCGTTTTACCAATATTTCGATACTACTTCATGTTTTCTCGTGATATGTGATTTGGCCTTCAAATCTTAGAATTTCGCAAATTTTGCATTTTTAAGCAAGTTTTCTTGCATTTTGTTTTCTACTAAAAATCATCGAATTTAGCAATATTTTGACCTTTATCATCTCCTTTTCCTTTATGTGATTTAAACAAAATATCATAGAATTAGGCAATATTTTGCCGTTTTTCACGTTTTTGTGAATTTTCAGTTTATTGTTATTAATTCATTAAATATACGATAAAAATTATGCAAACATAAAATTGATCAGAAAATAACCATAAATACTTCTTTTTCAATCATCTATTTGTTTCTCGTTAAAATACTGAGTAAGATATTGAAAAGGGGAGAAGTTCTGTTTTTATTGAATATATCGACGTTTCAGCCGGATTAGAGCCGTTTTACGTTTACATCTTCCATCGGTAATATAAACGGAAAATCAGGAACATTTTAGTTAATTCTAATGAAAACACATTGATTTTTATCATTTGTATTGGAAGCAACATCTTTATACGTCTTTTCTAGGGTCTAAAAAATACGAAACGTTGCTCTATGATTCGAAGTTAAAATCCTCAAATTTGGTATAATAATGACTTTTTTCACGTTTTTCATGTTGTTTGAAATTACGTAAATATATTCATTTTTACCTATATTTCGATACTATTTCATGTAGAATCACGATATGTGCTTTGGCCTTCAAATCTCAGATTTTTGCATAAAATTGCATATTAAGTAAATTTTCTTGCATTTTGTTTTGTACTAAAAATCATCGAATTTACCAATATTTTGACCTTTATCATCCCCTTTTCCTTTAAGTGATTTAAACAAAATATCTTCGAATTAGGCAATATTTTGCCGTTTTTCCACGTTTTTGTGAATTTTCAGTTTATTGTTATTAATTCATTAAATATACGATAAAAATTATGCAAACACATAATTGATCAGAAAATAACTTTAAATACTTCATTTTCAATCATCTATTTGTTTCTCGTTAAAATACGAGTAAGATATTGAAAAGGGGAGAAGTTCTGTTTTAATTGCATATATCGACGTTTCAGCCGGAGTAGAGCCGTTTTACGTGTACATCTTCCATAGGTTTATCATCCCCTTTTCCTTTATGTGATATAAACAAAATATCATCGAATTAGGCAATATTTTGCTGTTTTTCCACGTTTTTGTGAACTTTCAGTTTATTGCTATTAATTCATTAAATATACGATAAAAATGATGCAAACACATAATTGATTAGAAATTAACCTTAAACATTTCATTTTCAATCAACTATTTGTTTCTCGTTAAAATACTGAGTAAGATATTGAAAAGGGGAGAAGTTCTGTTTTTATTGTATATACCGACGTTTCAGCCGGATTAGAGCCGTTTTACGTGTACATCTTCCATCGGTAATATAAACGGAAAATCAGGAACATTTTAGTTAATTCTAATGAAAACACATTGATTTTTATCATTTGCAACATCTTTATACGTCTTTTCTAGGGTCTAAAAAATACGAAACGTCGCTCTATGATTCGAAGGTAAAATCCTCAAATTTGGTATAATAATGACTTTTTCACGTTTTTCATGTTGTTTGATATTACGTAAAATATTCATTTTTATCTATATTTCGATACTATTTCATGTAGTATCACGATATGTGCCGTGGCCTTCAAATCTCAGATTTTCGCAAAAAATTGCATTTTAAGCTTTTCTTGCATTTTGTTTCGTACTAAAAATCATCGAATTCAGCAATATTTTGACGTTTATCATCCCCTTTTCATTTATGTGATATAAACAAAATATCATCGAAAAACGCAATATTTTGGTGTTTTTCCACGTTTTTGTGAACTTTCAGTTTATTGCTATTAATTCATTATATATACGATAAAAATGATGCAAACACATCAGAAATTAACCTTAAACACTTAATTTTCAATCAACTATTTGTTTCTCGTTAAAATACTGAGTAAGATATTGGAAAGGGGAGAAGTTCTGTTTTTATTGCATATATCAGCGTTTCAGCCGGATTAGAGCAGTTTTACGTGTACATCTTCCATCGGTAATATAAACGGAAAATCAGGAACATTTTAGTTAATTCTAAAGAAAACACATTGATTTTTTATCAACTGTATTTGAAACAACATTGTCATATGTCTTTTCTTGGATCTAAATAATACGAAACCTCGCTCTATGATTTGAAGTTAAAATCCTTAAATATGGTAATATAGTGACTTTTTTCACGTTATTCATGTAGTTTGATTTTACGTATATATATTCGTTTTCACCAATATTTCGATACTACTTCATGTTTTCTCACGATATGTGATTTGGCCTTCAAATCTCAGAATTTCGCAAATTTTGCATTTTTAAGCAAGTTTTCTTCCATTTTGTTTTGTACTAAAAATCATCGAATTTAGCAATATTTTGACCTTTATCATCCCCTTTTCCTTTATGTGATTTGAACAAAATGTCATCGAATTAGGCAATATTTTGCCGTTTTTCCACGTTTTTGTGAATTTTCAGTTTATTGTTAATAATTCATTAAATATAGGATAAAAATTATGCAAACATAAAATTGATCAGAAAATAACCTTAAATACTTCATTTTCAATCTTATATTTTTTTCTGGTTAAAATACTGAGTAAGATATTGAAAAGGGGAGAAGTTCTGTTTTTATTGCATAAATCGACGTTTCAGCCGGATTAGAGCCGTTTTACGTGTACATCTTCCATCGGTAATATAAACGGAAAATCAGGAACATTTTAGTTAATTCTAATGAAAACACATTGATTTTTATCATTTGTATTGGAAGCAACATCTTTATACGTCTTTTCTAGGGTCTAAAAAATACGAAACGTCGCTCTATGATTCGAAGTTAAAATCCTCCAATTTGGTATAATAATGACTTTTTTCACGTTTTTCATGTAGTTTGATATTACGTAAATATATTCATTTGTACCAATATTTCGATACTATTTCATTTAGTGTCACGATAGGTGCTTTGGCCTTCAAATCTCAGATTTTCGCATAAAATTGCATTTTAAGCAAGTTTTCTTGCATTTTGTTTCGTACTAAAAATCATCGAATTCAGCAATATTTTGACGTTTATCATCCCCTTTTCCTTTATGTGATATAAACAAAATATCATCGAATTAAGCAATATTTTGCTGTTTTTCCACGTTTTTGTGAACTTTCAGTTTATTGTTATTAATTCATTATATATACGATAAAAATGATGCAAACACATAATTGATTAGAAACTAACCTTAAACACTTCATTTTCAATCAACTATTTGTTTCTCGTTAAAATACTGAGTAAGATATTGGAAAGGGGAGAAGTTCTGTTTTTATTGCATATATCGGCGTTTCAGCCGGATTAGAGCGGTTTTACGTTTACATCTTCCATCGGTAATATAATCGGAAAATCAGGAACATTTTAGTTATTTCTAATGAAAACACATTTATTTATTATCATTTGTATTTGAAACAACATTGTCATGTCTTTTCTTGGATCTAAATAATACGAAACCTCGCTCTATGATTTGAAGTTAAAATCCTCAAATATGGCAATATAGTGACTTTTTTCACGTTATTCATGTAGTTTGATTTTACGTATATATATTCGTTTTACCAATATTTCGATACTACTTCATGTTTTCTCATGATATGTGATTTGGCCTTCAAATCTTAGAATTTCGCAAATTTTGCATTTTTAAGCAAGTTTTCTTGCATTTTGTTTTCTACTAAAAATCATCGAATTTAGCAATATTTTGACCTTTATCATCTTCTTTTCCTTTATGTGTTTCAAACAAAATATCATCGAATTAGGCAATATTTTGCCGTTTTTCACGTTTTTGTGAATTTTCAGTTTATTGTTATTAATTCATTAAATATACGATAAAAATTATGCAAACATAAAATTGATCATAAAATAACCATAAATACTTCTTTTTCAATCATGTATTTGTTTCTCGTTAAAATACTGAGTAATATATTGAAAAGGGGAGAAGTTCTGTTTTTATTGCATATATCGACGTTTCAGCCGGATTAGAGCCGTTTTACGTTTACATCTTCCATCGGTAATATAAACGGAAAATCAGGAACATTTAAGTTAATTCTAATGAAAACACATTGATTTTTATCATTTGTATTGGAAGCAACATCTTTATACGTCTTTTCTAGGGTCTAAAAAATACGAAACGTCGCTCTATGATTCGAAGTTAAAATCCTCAAATTTGGTATAATAATGACTTTTTTCACGTTTTTCATGTTGTTTGAAATTACGTAAATATATTAATTTTTACCTATATTTCGATACTATTTCATGTAGAATCACGATATGTGCTTTGGCCTTCAAATCTCAGATTTTTGCATAAAATTGCATTTAAGTAAATTTTCTTGCATTTTGTTTTGTACTAAAAATCATCGAATTTACCAATATTTTGACCTTTATCATCCCCTTTTCCTTTATGTGATTTAAACAAAATATCATCGAATTAGGCAATATTTTGCCGTTTTTCCACGTTTTTGTGAATTTTCAGTTTATTGTTATTAATTCATTAAATATACGATAAAAATTATGCAAACACATAATTGATCAGAAAATAACTTTAAATACTTCATTTTCAATCATCTATTTGTTTCTCGTTAAAATACTGAGTAAGATATTGAAAAGGGGAGAAGTTCTGTTTTTATTGCATATATCGACGTTTCAGCCGGAGTAGAGCCGTTTTACGTGTACATCTTCCATCGGTTTATCATCCCCTTTTCCTTTATGTGATATAAACAAAATATCATCGAATTAGGCAATATTTTGCTGTTTTTCCACGTTTTTGTGAACTTTCAGTTTATTGCTATTAATTCATTAAATATACGATAAAAATGATGCAAACACATAATTGATTAGAAATTTACCTTAAACATTTCATTTTCAATCAACTATTTGTTTCTCGTTAAAATACTGAGTAAGATATTGGAAAGGGGAGAAGTTCTGTTTTTATTGCATATATCGGCGTTTCAGCCGGATTAGAGCGGTTTTACGTTTACATCTTCCATCGGTAATATAAACGGAAAATCAGGAACATTTTAGTTATTTCTAATGAAAACACATTTATTTATTATCATTTGTATTTGAAACAACATTGTCATGTCTTTTCTTGGATCTAAATAATACGAAACCTCGCTCTACGATTTGAAGTTAAAATCCTCAAATATGGCAATATAGTGACTTTTTTCACGTTATTCATGTAGTTTGATTTTACGTATATATATTCGTTTTACCAATATTTCGATACTACTTCATGTTTTCTCGTGATATGTGATTTGGCCTTCAAATCTTAGAATTTCGCAAATTTTGCATTTTTAAGCAAGTTTTCTTGCATTTTGTTTTCTACTAAAAATCATCGAATTTAGCAATATTTTGACCTTTATCATCTCCTTTTCCTTTATGTGATTTAAACAAAATATCATCGAATTAGGCAATATTTTGCCGTTTTTCACGTTTTTGTGAATTTTCAGTTTATTGTTATTAATTCATTAAATATACGATAAAAATTATGCAAACATAAAATTGATCAGAAAATAACCATAAATACTTCTTTTTCAATCATCTATTTGTTTCTCGTTAAAATACTGAGTAAGATATTGAAAAGGGGAGAAGTTCTGTTTTTATTGCATATATCGACGTTTCAGCCGGATTAGAGCCGTTTTACGTTTACATCTTCCATCGGTAATATAAACGGAAAATCAGGAACATTTTAGTTAATTCTAATGAAAACACATTGATTTTTATCATTTGTATTGGAAGCAACATCTTTATACGTCTTTTCTAGGGTCTAAAAAATACGAAACGTTGCTCTATGATTCGAAGTTAAAATCCTCAAATTTGGTATAATAATGACTTTTTTCACGTTTTTCATGTTGTTTGAAATTACGTAAATATATTCATTTTTACCTATATTTCGATACTATTTCATGTAGAATCACGATATGTGCTTTGGCCTTCAAATCTCAGATTTTTGCATAAAATTGCATATTAAGTAAATTTTCTTGCATTTTGTTTTGTACTAAAAATCATCGAATTTACCAATATTTTGACCTTTATCATCCCCTTTTCCTTTATGTGATTTAAACAAAATATCTTCGAATTAGGCAATATTTTGCCGTTTTTCCACGTTTTTGTGAATTTTCAGTTTATTGTTATTAATTCATTAAATATACGATAAAAATTATGCAAACACATAATTGATCAGAAAATAACTTTAAATACTTCATTTTCAATCATCTATTTGTTTCTCGTTAAAATACTGAGTAAGATATTGAAAAGGGGAGAAGTTCTGTTTTTATTGCATATATCGACGTTTCAGCCGGAGTAGAGCCGTTTTACATGTACATCTTCCATCGGTTTATCATCCCCTTTTCCTTTATGTGATATAAACAAAATATCATCGAATTAGGCAATATTTTGCTGTTTTTCCACGTTTTTGTGAACTTTCAGTTTATTGCTATTAATTCATTAAATATACGATAAAAATGATGCAAACACATAATTGATTAGAAATTAACCTTAAACATTTCATTTTCAATCAACTATTTGTTTCTCGTTAAAATACTGAGTAAGATATTGAAAAGGGGAGAAGTTCTGTTTTTATTGTATATATCGACGTTTCAGCCGGATTAGAGCCGTTTTACGTGTACATCTTCCATCGGTAATATAAACGGAAAATAAGGACATTTTAGTTAATTCTAATGAAAACACATTGATTTTTATCATTTGCAAAATCTTTATACGTCTTTTCTAGGGTCTAAAAAATACGAAACGTCGCTCTATGATTCGAAGGTAAAATCCTCAAATTTGGTATAATAATGACTTTTTCACGTTTTTCATGTTGTTTGATATTACGTAAAATATTCATTTTTATCTATATTTCGATACTATTTCATGTAGTATCACGATATGTGCTTTGGCCTTCAAATCTCAGATTTTCGCAAAAAATTGCATTTTAAGCAAGTTTTCTTGCATTTTGTTTCGTACTAAAAATCATCGAATTCAGCAATATTTTGACGTTTATCATCCCCTTTTCATTTATGTGATATAAACAAAATATCATCGAAAAACGCAATATTTTGGTGTTTTTCCACGTTTTTGTGAACTTTCAGTTTATTGCTATTAATTCATTATATATACGATAAAAATGATGCAAACACATCAGAAATTAACCTTAAACACTTCATTTTCAATCAACTATTTGTTTCTCGTTAAAATACTGAGTAAGATATTGGAAAGGGGAGAAGTTCTGTTTTTATTGCATATATCAGCGTTTCAGCCGGATTAGAGCGGTTTTACGTGTACATCTTCCATCGGTAATATAAACGGAAAATCAGGAACATTTTAGTTAATTCTAAAGAAAACACATTGATTTTTTATCAACTGTATTTGAAACAACACTGCCATATGTCTTTTCTTGGATCTAAATAATACGAAACCTCGCTCTATGATTTGAAGTTAAAATCCTTAAATATGGTAATATAGTGACTTTTTTCACGTTATTCATGTAGTTTGATTTTACGTATATATATTCGTTTTCACCAATATTTCGATACTACTTCATGTTTTCTCACGATATGTGATTTGGCCTTCAAATCTCAGAATTTCGCAAATTTTGCATTTTTAAGCAAGTTTTCTTCCATTTTGTTTTGTACTAAAAATCATCGAATTTAGCAATATTTTGACCTTTATCATCCCCTTTTCCTTTATGTGATTTGAACAAAATGTCATCGAATTAGGCAATATTTTGCCGTTTTTCCACGTTTTTGTGAATTTTCAGTTTATTGTTAATAATTCATTAAATATAGGATAAAAATTATGCAAACATAAAATTGATCAGAAAATAACCTTAAATACTTCATTTTCAATCTTATATTTTTTTCTGGTTAAAATACTGAGTAAGATATTGAAAAGGGGAGAAGTTCTGTTTTTATTGCATATATCGACGTTTCAGCCGGATTAGAGCCGTTTTACGTGTACATCTTCCATCGGTAATATAAACGGAAAATCAGGAACATTTTAGTTAATTCTAATGAAAACACATTCATTTTTATCATTTGTATTGGAAGCAACATCTTTATACGTCTTTTCTAGGGTCTAAAAAATGCGAAACGTCGCTCTATGATTCGAAGTTAAAATCCTCCAATTTGGTATAATAATGACTTTTTTCACGTTTTTCATGTAGTTTGATATTACGTAAATATATTCATTTTTACCAATATTTCGATACTATTTCATTTAGTGTCACGATAGGTGCTTTGGCCTTCAAATCTCAGATTTTCGCATAAAATTGCATTTTAAGCAAGTTTTCTTGCATTTTGTTTCGTACTAAAAATCATCGAATTCAGCAATATTTTGACGTTTATCATCCCCTTTTCCTTTATGTGATATAAACAAAATATCATCGAATTAAGCAATATTTTGCTGTTTTTCCACGTTTTTGTGAACTTTCAGTTTATTGTTATTAATTCATTATATATACGATAAAAATGATGCAAACACATAATTGATTAGAAACTAACCTTAAACACTTCATTTTCAATCAACTATTTGTTTCTCGTTAAAATACTGAGTAAGATATTGGAAAGGGGAGAAGTTCTGTTTTTATTGCATATATCGGCGTTTCAGCCGGATTAGAGCGGTTTTACGTTTACATCTTCCATCGGTAATATAAACGGAAAATCAGGAACATTTTAGTTATTTCTAATGAAAACACATTTATTTATTATCATTTGTATTTGAAACAACATTGTCATGTCTTTTCTTGGATCTAAATAATACGAAACCTCGCTCTATGATTTGAAGTTAAAATCCTCAAATATGGCAATATAGTGACTTTTTTCACGTTATTCATGTAGTTTGATTTTACGTATATATATTCGTTTTATCAATATTTCGATACTACTTCATGTTTTCTCATGATATGTGATTTGGCCTTCAAATCTTAGAATTTCGCAAATTTTGCATTTTTAAGCAAGTTTTCTTGCATTTTGTTTTCTACTAAAAATCATCGAATTTAGCAATATTTTGACCTTTATCATCTCCTTTTCCTTTATGTGTTTCAAACAAAATATCATCGAATTAGGCAATATTTTGCCGTTTTTCACGTTTTTGTGAATTTTCAGTTTATTGTTATTAATTCATTAAATATACGATAAAAATTATGCAAACATAAAATTGATCATAAAATAACCATAAATACTTCTTTTTCAATCATCTATTTGTTTCTCGTTAAAATACTGAGTAAGATATTGAAAAGGGGAGAAGTTCTGTTTTTATTGCATATATCGACGTTTCAGCCGGATTAGAGCCGTTTTACGTTTACATCTTCCATCGGTAATATAAACGGAAAATCAGGAACATTTTAGTTAATTCTAATGAAAACACATTGATTTTTATCATTTGTATTGGAAGCAACATCTTTATACGTCTTTTCTAGGGTCTAAAAAATACGAAACGTCGCTCTATGATTCGAAGTTAAAATCCTCAAATTTGGTATAATAATGACTTTTTTCACGTTTTTCATGTTGTTTGAAATTACGTAAATATATTAATTTTTACCTATATTTCGATACTATTTCATGTAGAATCACGATATGTGCTTTGGCCTTCAAATCTCAGATTTTTGCATAAAATTGCATTTTAAGTAAATTTTCTTGCATTTTGTTTTGTACTAAAAATCATCGAATTTACCAATATTTTGACCTTTATCATCCCCTTTTCCTTTATGTGATTTAAACAAAATATCATCGAATTAGGCAATATTTTGCCGTTTTTCCACGTTTTTGTGAATTTTCAGTTTATTGTTATTAATTCATTAAATATACGATAAAAATTATGCAAACACATAATTGATCAGAAAATAACTTTAAATACTTCATTTTCAATCATCTATTTGTTTCTCGTTAAAATACTGAGTAAGGTATTGAAAAGGGGAGAAGTTCTGTTTTTATTGCATATATCGACGTTTCAGCCGGAGTAGAGCCGTTTTACGTGTACATCTTCCATCGGTTTATCATCCCCTTTTCCTTTATGTGATATAAACAAAATATCATCGAATTAGGCAATATTTTGCTGTTTTTCCACGTTTTTGTGAACTTTCAGTTTATTGCTATTAATTCATTAAATATACGATAAAAATGATGCAAACACATAATTGATTAGAAATTAACCTTAAACATTTCATTTTCAATCAACTATTTGTTTCTCGTTAAAATACTGAGTAAGATATTGAAAAGGGGAGAAGTTCTGTTTTTATTGTATATATCGACGTTTCAGCCGGATTAGAGCCGTTTTACGTGTACATCTTCCATCGGTAATATAAACGGAAAATAAGGACATTTTAGTTAATTCTAATGAAAACACATTGATTTTTATCATTTGCAACATCTTTATACGTCTTTTCTAGGGTCTAAAAAATACGAAACGTCGCTCTATGATTCGAAGGTAAAATCCTCAAATTTGGTATAATAATGACTTTTTCACGTTTTTCATGTTGTTTGATATTACGTAAAATATTCATTTTTAACTATATTTCGATACTATTTCATGTAGTATCACGATATGTGCTTTGGCCTTCAAATCTCAGATTTTCGCAAAAAATTGCATTTTAAGCAAGTTTTCTTGCATTTTGTTTCGTACTAAAAATCATCGAATTCAGCAATATTTTGACGTTTATCATCCCCTTTTCATTTATGTGATATAAACAAAATATCATCGAAAAACGCAATATTTTGGTGTTTTTCCACGTTTTTGTGAACTTTCAGTTTATTGCTATTAATTCATTATATATACGATAAAAATGATGCAAACACATCAGAAATTAACCTTAAACACTTCATTTTCAATCAACTATTTGTTTCTCGTTAAAATACTGAGTAAGATATTGGAAAGGGGAGAAGTTCTGTTTTTATTGCATATATCAGCGTTTCAGCCGGATTAGAGCGGTTTTACGTGTACATCTTCCATCGGTAATATAAACGGAAAATCAGGAACATTTTAGTTAATTCTAAAGAAAACACATTGATTTTTTATCAACTGTATTTGAAACAACATTGTCATATGTCTTTTCTTGGATCTAAATAATACGAAACCTCGCTCTATGATTTGAAGTTAAAATCCTCAAATATGGTAATATAGTGACTTTTTTCACGTTATTCATGTAGCTTGATTTTACGTATATATATTCGTTTTCACCAATATTTCGATACTACTTCATGTTTTCTCACGATATGTGATTTGGCCTTCAAATCTCAGAATTTCGCAAATTTTGCATTTTTAAGCAAGTTTTCTTCCATTTTGTTTTGTACTAAAAATCATCGAATTTAGCAATATTTTGACCTTTATCATCCCCTTTTCCTTTATGTGATTTGAACAAAATGTCATCGAATTAGGCAATATTTTGCCGTTTTTCCACGTTTTTGTGAATTTTCAGTTTATTGTTAATAATTCATTAAATATAGGATAAAAATTATGCAAACATAAAATTGATCAGAAAATAACCTTAAATACTTCATTTTCAATCTTATATTTTTTTCTGGTTAAAATACTGAGTAAGATATTGAAAAGGGGAGAAGTTCTGTTTTTATTGCATATATCGACGTTTCAGCCGGATTAGAGCCGTTTTACGTGTACATCTTCCATCGGTAATATAAACGGAAAATCAGGAACATTTTAGTTAATTCTAATGAAAACACATTGATTTTTATCATTTGTATTGGAAGCAACATCTTTATACGTCTTTTCTAGGGTCTAAAAAATGCGAAACGTCGCTCTATGATTCGAAGTTAAAATCCTCCAATTTGGTATAATAATGACTTTTTTCACGTTTTTCATGTAGTTTGATATTACGTAAATATATTCATTTTTACCAATATTTCGATACTATTTCATTTAGTGTCACGATAGGTGCTTTGGCCTTCAAATCTCAGATTTTCGCATAAAATTGCATTTTAAGCAAGTTTTCTTGCATTTTGTTTCGTACTAAAAATCATCGAATTCAGCAATATTTTGACGTTTATCATCCCCTTTTCCTTTATGTGATATAAACAAAATATCATCGAATTAAGCAATATTTTGCTGTTTTTCCACGTTTTTGTGAACTTTCAGTTTATTGTTATTAATTCATTATATATACGATAAAAATGATGCAAACACATAATTGATTAGAAACTAACCTTAAACACTTCATTTTCAATCAACTATTTGTTTCTCGTTAAAATACTGAGTAAGATATTGGAAAGGGGAGAAGTTCTGTTTTTATTGCATATATCGGCGTTTCAGCCGGATTAGAGCGGTTTTACGTTTACATCTTCCATCGGTAATATAAACGGAAAATCAGGAACATTTTAGTTATTTCTAATGAAAACACATTTATTTATTATCATTTGTATTTGAAACAACATTGTCATGTCTTTTCTTGGATCTAAATAATACGAAACCTCGCTCTATGATTTGAAGTTAAAATCCTCAAATATGGCAATATAGTGACTTTTTTCACGTTATTCATGTAGTTTGATTTTACGTATATATATTCGTTTTACCAATATTTCGATACTACTTCATGTTTTCTCATGATATGTGATTTGGCCTTCAAATCTTAGAATTTCGCAAATTTTGCATTTTTAAGCAAGTTTTCTTGCATTTTGTTTTCTACTAAAAATCATCGAATTTAGCAATATTTTGACCTTTATCATCTCCTTTTCCTTTATGTGTTTCAAACAAAATATCATCGAATTAGGCAATATTTTGCCGTTTTTCACGTTTTTGTGAATTTTCAGTTTATTGTTATTAATTCATTAAATATACGATAAAAATTATGCAAACATAAAATTGATCATAAAATAACCATAAATACTTCTTTTTCAATCATCTATTTGTTTCTCGTTAAAATACTGAGTAAGATATTGAAAAGGGGAGAAGTTCTGTTTTTATTGCATATATCGACGTTTCAGCCGGATTAGAGCCGTTTTACGTTTACATCTTCCATCGGTAATATAAACGGAAAATCAGGAACATTTTAGTTAATTCTAATGAAAACACATTGATTTTTATCATTTGTATTGGAAGCAACATCTTTATACGTCTTTTCTAGGGTCTAAAAAATACGAAACGTCGCTCTATGATTCGAAGTTAAAATCCTCAAATTTGGTATAATAATGACTTTTTTCACGTTTTTCATGTAGTTTGATATTACGTAAATATATTCATTTTTACCAATATTTCGATACTATTTCATTTAGTGTCACAATAGGTGCTTTGGCCTTCAAATCTCAGATTTTCGCATAAAATTGCATTTTAAGCAAGTTTTCTTGCATTTTGTTTCGTACTAAAAATCATCGAATTCAGCAATATTTTGACGTTTATCATCCCCTTTTCCTTTATGTGATATAAACAAAATATCATCGAATTAAGCAATATTTTGCTGTTTTTCCACGTTTTTGTGAATTTTCAGTTTATTGTTATTAATTCATTAAATATACGATAAAAATTATGCAAACACATAATTGATCAGAAAATAACTTTAAATACTTCATTTTCAATCATCTATTTGTTTCTCGTTAAAATACTGAGTAAGGTATTGAAAAGGGGAGAAGTTCTGTTTTTATTGCATATATCGACGTTTCAGCCGGAGTAGAGCCGTTTTACGTGTACATCTTCCATCGGTTTATCATCCCCTTTTCCTTTATGTGATATAAACAAAATATCATCGAATTAGGCAATATTTTGCTGTTTTTCCACGTTTTTGTGAACTTTCAGTTTATTGCTATTAATTCATTAAATATACGATAAAAATGATGCAAACACATAATTGATTAGAAATTAACCTTAAACATTTCATTTTCAATCAACTATTTGTTTCTCGTTAAAATACTGAGTAAGATATTGAAAAGGGGAGAAGTTCTGTTTTTATTGTATATATCGACGTTTCAGCCGGATTAGAGCCGTTTTACGTGTACATCTTCCATCGGTAATATAAACGGAAAATAAGGATATTTTAGTTAATTCTAATGAAAACACATTGATTTTTATCATTTGCAACATCTTTATACGTCTTTTCTAGGGTCTAAAAAATACGAAACGTCGCTCTATGATTCGATGGTAAAATCCTCAAATTTGGTATAATAATGACTTTTTCACGTTTTTCATGTTGTTTGATATTACGTAAAATATTCATTTTTATCTATATTTCGATACTATTTCATGTAGTATCACGATATGTGCTTTGGCCTTCAAATCTCAGATTTTCGCAAAAAATTGCATTTTAAGCAAGTTTTCTTGCATTTTGTTTCGTACTAAAAATCATCGAATTCAGCAATATTTTGACGTTTATCATCCCCTTTTCATTTATGTGATATAAACAAAATATCATCGAAAAACGCAATATTTTGGTGTTTTTCCACGTTTTTGTGAACTTTCAGTTTATTGCTATTAATTCATTATATATACGATAAAAATGATGCAAACACATCAGAAATTAACCTTAAACACTTCATTTTCAATCAACTATTTGTTTCTCGTTAAAATACTGAGTAAGATATTGGAAAGGGGAGAAGTTCTGTTTTTATTGCATATATCAGCGTTTCAGCCGGATGAGAGCGGTTTTACGTGTACATCTTCCATCGGTAATATAAACGGAAAATCAGGAACATTTTAGTTAATTCTAAAGAAAACACATTGATTTTTTATCAACTGTATTTGAAACAACATTGTCATATGTCTTTTCTTGGATCTAAATAATACGAAACCTCGCTCTATGATTTGAAGTTAAAATCCTCAAATATGGTAATATAGTGACTTTTTTCACGTTATTCATGTAGCTTGATTTTACGTATATATATTCGTTTTCACCAATATTTCGATACTACTTCATGTTTTCTCACGATATGTGATTTGGACTTCAAATCTCAGAATTTCGCAAATTTTGCATTTTTAAGCAAGTTTTCTTCCATTTTGTTTTGTACTAAAAATCATCGAATTTAGCAATATTTTGACCTTTATCATCCCCTTTTCCTTTATGTGATTTGAACAAAATGTCATCGAATTAGGCAATATTTTGCCGTTTTTCCACGTTTTTGTGAATTTTCAGTTTATTGTTAATAATTCATTAAATATAGGATAAAAATTATGCAAACATAAAATTGATCAGAAAATAACCTTAAATACTTCATTTTCAATCTTATATTTTTTTCTGGTTAAAATACTGAGTAAGATATTGAAAAGGGGAGAAGTTCTGTTTTTATTGCATATATCGACGTTTCAGCCGGATTAGAGCCGTTTTACGTGTACATCTTCCATCGGTAATATAAACGGAAAATCATGAACATTTTAGTTAATTCTAATGAAAACACATTGATTTTTATCATTTGTATTGGAAGCAACATCTTTATACGTCTTTTCTAGGGTCTAAAAAATACGAAACGTCGCTCTATGATTCGAGGTTAAAATCCTCCAAATTGGTATAATAATGACTTTTTTCACGTTTTTCATGTAGTTTGATATTACGTAAATATATTCATTTTTACCAATATTTCGATACTATTTTATGTAGTGTCACGATAGGTGCTTTGGCCTTCAAATCTCAGATTTTCGCATAAAATTGCATTTTAAGCAAGTTTTCTTGCATTTTGTTTCGTACTAAAAATCATCGAATTCAGCAATATTTTGACGTTTATCATCCCCTTTTCCTTTATGTGATATAAACAAAATATCATCGAATTAGGCAATATTTTGCTGTTTTTCCACGTTTTTGTGAACTTTCAGTTTATTGTTATTAATTCATTATATATACGATAAAAATGATGCAAACACATAATTGATTAGAAACTAACCTTAAACACTTCATTTTCAATCAACTATTTGTTTCTCGTTAAAATACTGAGTAAGATATTGGAAAGGGGAGAAGTTCTGTTTTTATTGCATATATCGGCGTTTCAGCCGGATTAGAGCGGTTTTACGTGTACATCTTCCATCGGTAATATAAACGGAAAATCAGGAACATTTTAGTTAATTCTAATGAAAACACATTGATTTTTTATCATTTGTATTTGAAACAACATTGTCATATGTCTTTTCTTGGATCTAAATAATACGAAACCTCGTTCTATGATTTGAAGTTAAAATCTTCAAATATGGTAATATAGTGACTTTTTTCACGTTATTCATTTAGTTTGATTTTACGTATATATATTCGTTTTACCAATATATCGATACTACTTCATGTTTTCTCATGATATTTGATTTGGCCTTCAAATCTCAGAATTTCGCAAATTTTCCATTTTAAAGCAAGATTTCTTCCATTTTGTTTTGTACTAAAAATCATCGAATATAGCAATATTTTGACCTATATCATCCCCTTTTCCTTTATGTGATTTAAACAAAATATCATCGAATTAGGCAATATTTTGCCGTTTTTCAACGTTTTTGTGAATTTTCAGTTTATTGTTATTTATTCATTAAATATACGATAAAAATTATGCAAACATATAATTGATCAGAAAATAACCTTAAATACTTCATTTTCAATCATCTATTTGTTTCTCGTTAAAATACTGAGTAAGATATTGAAAAGGGGAGAAGTTCTGATTTTATTGCATATATCGACGTTTCAGCCGGATTAGATCCGGTTTACGTTTACATCTTCCATCGGTAATATAAACGGAAAATCAGGAACATTTTAGTTAATTCTAATGAAAACACATTGATTTTTATCATTTGTATTGGAAGCAACATCTTTATACGTCTTTTCTAGGGTCTAAAAAATGCGAAACGTCGCTCTATGATTCGAAGTTAAAATCCTCAAATTTGGTATAATAATGACTTTTTTCACGTTTTTCATGTAGTTTGATATTACGTAAATATATTCATTTTTACCAATATTTCGATACTATTTCATGTAGTATCACGATATGTACTTTGGCCTTCAAATCTCAGATTTTCGCATAAAATGGCATTTTAATCAAGTTTTCTTGCATTTTGTTTCGTACTAAAAATCATCGAATTCAGCAATATTTTGACGTTCATCATCCCCTTTTCCTTTATGTGATATAAACAAAATATCATCGAATTAGGCAATATTTTGCTGTTTTTCCACGTTTTTGTGAACTTTCAGTTTATTGCTATTAATTCATTATATATACGGTAAAAATGATGCAAACACATAATTGATTAGAAACTAACCTTAAACACTTCATTTTTAATCAACTATTTGTTTCCCGTTAAAATACTGAGTAAGATATTGGAAAGTGGAGAAGTTCTGTTTTTATTGCATATATCGACGTTTCAGCCGGATTAGAGCGGTTTTACGTGTACATCTTCCATTGGTAATATAAACGGAAAATCAGGAACATTTTAGTTAATTCTAATGAAAACACATTGATTTTTTATCATTTGTATTTGAAACAACATTGTCATATGTCTTTTCTTGGATCTAAATAATACGAAACCTAGTTCTATGATTTGAAGTTAAAATCTTCAAATATGGTAATATAGTGACTTTTTTCACGTTATTCATGTAATTTGATTTTACGTATATATATTCGTTTTACCAATATTTCGATACTACTTCATGTTTTCTCATGATATGTGATTTGGCCTTCAAATCTCAGAATTTCGCAAATTTTGCATTTTAAAGCAAGATTTCTTCCATTTTGCTTTGTACTAAAAATCACCGAATTTAGCAATATTTTGACCTATATCATCCCCTTTTCCTTTAAGTGATTTAAACAAAATATCATCGAATTAGGCAATATTTTGCCGTTTTTCCACGTTTTTGTGAATTTTCAGTTTATTGTTATTAATTCATTAAATATACGATAAAAATTATGCAAACATAAAATTGATCAGAAAATAACCATAAATACTTCTTTTTCAATCATCTATTTGTTACTCGTTAAAATACTGAGTAAGATATTGAAAAGGGGAGAAGTTCTGTTTTTATTGCATATATCGACGTTTCAGCCGGATTAGAGCCGGTTTACGTGTACATCTTCCATCGGTAATATAAACGGAAAATCAGGAACATTTTAGTTAATTCTAATGAAAACACATTGATTTTTATCATTTGTATTGGAAGCAACATCTTTATACGTCTTTTCTAGGGTCTAAAAAATACGAAACGTCGCTCTATGATTCGAAGTTAAAATCCTCAAATTTGGTATAATAATGACTTTTTTCACGTTTTTCATGTAGTTTGATATTACGTAAATATATTCATTTTTACCAATATTTCGATACTATTTCATGTAGTGTCACGATAGGTGCTTTGGCCTTCAAATCTTAGATTTTCGCATAAAATTGCATTTTAAGCAAGTTTTCTTGCATTTTGTTTCGTACTAAAAATCATCGAATTCAGCAATATTTTGACGTTTATCATCCCCTTTTCCTTTATGTGATATAAACAAAATATCATCGAAAAACGCAATATTTTGGTGTTTTTCCACGTTTTTGTGAACTTTCAGTTTATTGCTATTTATTCATTATATATACGATAAAAATGATGCAAACACATAATTGATTAGAAATTAACCTTAAACACTTCATTTTCAATCAACTATTTGTTTCTCGTTAAAATACTGAGTAGGATATTGGAAAGGGGAGAAGTTCTGTTTTTATTGCATATATCGGCGTTTCAGCCGGATTAGAGCGGTTTTACGTGTACATCTTCCATCGGTAATATAAACGGAAAATCAGGAACATTTTAGTTAATTCTAATGAAAACACATTGATTTTTATCATTTGTATTGGAAGCAACATCTTTATACATCTTTTCTAGGGTCTAAAAAATACGAAACGTCGCTCTATGATTCGAAGTTAAAATCCTCAAATTTGGTATAATAATGACTTTTTTCACGTTTTTCATGTAGTTTGATATTACGTAAATATATTCATTTTTACCAATATTTCGATACTATTTCATGTAGTATCACGATATGTACTTTGGCCTTCAAATCTCAGATTTTCGCATAAAATTGCATTTTAAGCAAGTTTTCTTGCATTTTGTTTCGTACTAAAAATCATCGAATTCAGCAATATTTTGACGTTCATCATCCCCTTTTCCTTTATGTGATATAAACAAAATATCATCGAATTAGGCAATATTTTGCTGTTTTTCCACGTTTTTGTGAACTTTCAGTTTATTGCTATTAATTCATTATATATACGATAAAAATGATGCAAACACATAATTGATTAGAAACTAACCTTAAACACTTCATTTTTAATCAACTATTTCTTTCCCGTTAAAATACTGAGTAAGATATTGGAAAGTGGAGAAGTTCTGTTTTTATTGCATATATCGACGTTTCAGCCGGATTAGAGCGGTTTTACGTTTACATCTTCCATCGGTAATATAAACGGAAAATCAGGAACATTTTAGTTAATTCTAAAGAAAACACATTGATTTTTTATCAACTGTATTTGAAACAACATTGTCATATGTCTTTTCTTGGATCTAAATAATACGAAACCTCGCTCTATGATTTGAAGTTAAAATCCTCAAATATGGTAATATAGTGACTTTTTTCACGTTATTCATGTAGCTTGATTTTACGTATATATATTCGTTTTCACCAATATTTCGATACTACTTCATGTTTTCTCACGATATGTGATTTGGACTTCAAATCTCAGAATTTCGCAAATTTTGCATTTTTAAGCAAGTTTTCTTCCATTTTGTTTTGTACTAAAAATCATCGAATTTAGCAATATTTTGACCTTTATCATCCCCTTTTCCTTTATGTGATTTGAACAAAATGTCATCGAATTAGGCAATATTTTGCCGTTTTTCCACGTTTTTGTGAATTTTCAGTTTATTGTTAATAATTCATTAAATATAGGATAAAAATTATGCAAACATAAAATTGATCAGAAAATAACCTTAAATACTTCATTTTCAATCTTATATTTTTTTCTGGTTAAAATACTGAGTAAGATATTGAAAAGGGGAGAAGTTCTGTTTTTATTGCATATATCGACGTTTCAGCCGGATTAGAGCCGTTTTACGTGTACATCTTCCATCGGTAATATAAACGGAAAATCATGAACATTTTAGTTAATTCTAATGAAAACACATTGATTTTTATCATTTGTATTGGAAGCAACATCTTTATACGTCTTTTCTAGGGTCTAAAAAATACGAAACGTCGCTCTATGATTCGAGGTTAAAATCCTCCAAATTGGTATAATAATGACTTTTTTCACGTTTTTCATGTAGTTTGATATTACGTAAATATATTCATTTTTACCAATATTTCGATACTATTTTATGTAGTGTCACGATAGGTGCTTTGGCCTTCAAATCTCAGATTTTCGCATAAAATTGCATTTTAAGCAAGTTTTCTTGCATTTTGTTTCGTACTAAAAATCATCGAATTCAGCAATATTTTGACGTTTATCATCCCCTTTTCCTTTATATGATATAAACAAAATATCATCGAATTAGGCAATATTTTGCTGTTTTTCCACGTTTTTGTGAACTTTCAGTTTATTGTTATTAATTCATTATATATACGATAAAAATGATGCAAACACATAATTGATTAGAAACTAACCTTAAACACTTCATTTTCAATCAACTATTTGTTTCTCGTTAAAATACTGAGTAAGATATTGGAAAGGGGAGAAGTTCTGTTTTTATTGCATATATCGGCGTTTCAGCCGGATTAGAGCGGTTTTACGTGTACATCTTCCATCGGTAATATAAACGGAAAATCAGGAACATTTTAGTTAATTCTAATGAAAACACATTGATTTTTTATCATTTGTATTTGAAACAACATTGTCATATGTCTTTTCTTGGATCTAAATAATACGAAACCTCGTTCTATGATTTGAAGTTAAAATCTTCAAATATGGTAATATAGTGACTTTTTTCACGTTATTCATTTAGTTTGATTTTACGTATATATATTCGTTTTACCAATATATCGATACTACTTCATGTTTTCTCATGATATTTGATTTGGCCTTCAAATCTCAGAATTTCGCAAATTTTCCATTTTAATGCAAGATTTCTTCCATTTTGTTTTGTACTAAAAATCATCGAATATAGCAATATTTTGACCTATATCATCCCCTTTTCCTTTATGTGATTTAAACAAAATATCATCGAATTAGGCAATATTTTGCCGTTTTTCAACGTTTTTGTGAATTTTCAGTTTATTGTTATTTATTCATTAAATATACGATAAAAATTATGCAAACATATAATTGATCAGAAAATAACCTTAAATACTTCATTTTCAATCATCTATTTGTTTCTCGTTAAAATACTGAGTAAGATATTGAAAAGGGGAGAAGTTCTGATTTTATTGCATATATCGACGTTTCAGCCGGATTAGATCCGGTTTACGTTTACATCTTCCATCGGTAATATAAACGGAAAATCAGGAACATTTTAGTTAATTCTAATGAAAACACATTGATTTTTATCATTTGTATTGGAAGCAACATCTTTATACGTCTTTTCTAGGGTCTAAAAAATGCGAAACGTCGCTCTATGATTCGAAGTTAAAATCCTCAAATTTGGTATAATAATGACTTTTTTCACGTTTTTCATGTAGTTTGATATTACGTAAATATATTCATTTTTACCAATATTTCGATACTATTTCATGTAGTATCACGATATGTACTTTGGCCTTCAAATCTCAGATTTTCGCATAAAATGGCATTTTAATCAAGTTTTCTTGCATTTTGTTTCGTACTAAAAATCATCGAATTCAGCAATATTTTGACGTTCATCATCCCCTTTTCCTTTATGTGATATAAACAAAATATCATCGAATTAGGCAATATTTTGCTGTTTTTCCACGTTTTTGTGAACTTTCAGTTTATTGCTATTAATTCATTATATATACGGTAAAAATGATGCAAACACATAATTGATTAGAAACTAACCTTAAACACTTCATTTTTAATCAACTATTTGTTTCCCGTTAAAATACTGAGTAAGATATTGGAAAGTGGAGAAGTTCTGTTTTTATTGCATATATCGACGTTTCAGCCGGATTAGAGCGGTTTTACGTGTACATCTTCCATTGGTAATATAAACGGAAAATCAGGAACATTTTAGTTAATTCTAATGAAAACACATTGATTTTTTATCATTTGTATTTGAAACAACATTGTCATATGTCTTTTCTTGGATCTAAATAATACGAAACCTAGTTCTATGATTTGAAGTTAAAATCTTCAAATATGGTAATATAGTGACTTTTTTCACGTTATTCATGTAATTTGATTTTACGTATATATATTCGTTTTACCAATATTTCGATACTACTTCATGTTTTCTCATGATATGTGATTTGGCCTTCAAATCTCAGAATTTCGCAAATTTTGCATTTTAAAGCAAGATTTCTTCCATTTTGCTTTGTACTAAAAATCACCGAATTTAGCAATATTTTGACCTATATCATCCCCTTTTCCTTTAAGTGATTTAAACAAAATATCATCGAATTAGGCAATATTTTGCCGTTTTTCCACGTTTTTGTGAATTTTCAGTTTATTGTTATTAATTCATTAAATATACGATAAAAATTATGCAAACATAAAATTGATCAGAAAATAACCATAAATACTTCTTTTTCAATCATCTATTTGTTACTCGTTAAAATACTGAGTAAGATATTGAAAAGGGGAGAAGTTCTGTTTTTATTGCATATATCGACGTTTCAGCCGGATTAGAGCCGGTTTACGTGTACATCTTCCATCGGTAATATAAACGGAAAATCAGGAACATTTTAGTTAATTCTAATGAAAACACATTGATTTTTATCATTTGTATTGGAAGCAACATCTTTATACGTCTTTTCTAGGGTCTAAAAAATACGAAACGTCGCTCTACGATTCGAAGTTAAAATCCTCAAATTTGGTATAATAATGACTTTTTTCACGTTTTTCATGTAGTTTGATATTACGTAAATATATTCATTTTTACCAATATTTCGATACTATTTCATGTAGTGTCACGATAGGTGCTTTGGCCTTCAAATCTTAGATTTTCGCATAAAATTGCATTTTAAGCAAGTTTTCTTGCATTTTGTTTCGTACTAAAAATCATCGAATTCAGCAATATTTTGACGTTTATCATCCCCTTTTCCTTTATGTGATATAAACAAAATATCATCGAAAAACGCAATATTTTGGTGTTTTTCCACGTTTTTGTGAACTTTCAGTTTATTGCTATTTATTCATTATATATACGATAAAAATGATGCAAACACATAATTGATTAGAAATTAACCTTAAACACTTCATTTTCAATCAACTATTTGTTTCTCGTTAAAATACTGAGTAGGATATTGGAAAGGGGAGAAGTTCTGTTTTTATTGCATATATCGGCGTTTCAGCCGGATTAGAGCGGTTTTACGTGTACATCTTCCATCGGTAATATAAACGGAAAATCAGGAACATTTTAGTTAATTCTAATGAAAACACATTGATTTTTATCATTTGTATTGGAAGCAATCCTTTATACATCTTTTCTAGGGTCTAAAAAATACGAAACGTCGCTCTATGATTCGAAGTTAAAATCCTCAAATTTGGTATAATAATGACTTTTTTCACGTTTTTCATGTAGTTTGATATTACGTAAATATATTCATTTTTACCAATATTTCGATACTATTTCATGTAGTATCACGATATGTACTTTGGCCTTCAAATCTCAGATTTTCGCATAAAATTGCATTTTAAGCAAGTTTTCTTGCATTTTGTTTCGTACTAAAAATCATCGAATTCAGCAATATTTTGACGTTCATCATCCCCTTTTCCTTTATGTGATATAAACAAAATATCATCGAATTAGGCAATATTTTGCTGTTTTTCCACGTTTTTGTGAACTTTCAGTTTATTGCTATTAATTCATTATATATACGATAAAAATGATGCAAACACATAATTGATTAGAAACTAACCTTAAACACTTCATTTTTAATCAACTATTTGTTTCCCGTTAAAATACTGAGTAAGATATTGGAAAGTGGAGAAGTTCTGTTTTTATTGCATATATCGACGTTTCAGCCGGATTAGAGCGGTTTTACGTGTACATCTTCCATCGGTAATATAAACGGAAAATCAGGAACATTTTAGTTAATTCTAATGAAAACACATTGATTTTTTATCATTTGTATTTGAAACAACATTGTCATATGTCTTTTCTTGGATCTAAATAATACGAAACCTAGTTCTATGATTTGAAGTTAAAATCTTCAAATATGGTAATATAGTGACTTTTTTCACGTTATTCATGTAGTTTGATTTTACGTATATATATTCGTTTTTACCAATATTTCTATACTACTTCATGTTTTCTCACGATATGTGATTTGGCCTTCAAATCTCAGAATTTCGCAAATTTTGCATTTTTAAGCAAGTTTTCTTCCATTTTGTTTTGTACTAAAAATCATCGAATTTAGCAATATTTTGACCTTTATCATCCCCTTTTCCTTTATGTGATTTGAACAAAATGTCATCGAATTAGGCAATATTTTGCCGTTTTTCCACTTTTTTGTGAATTTTCAGTTTATTGCTATTAATTCATTAAATATACGATAAAAATTATGCAAACATAAAATTGATCAGAAAATAACCATAAATACTTCTTTTTCAATCATCTATTTGTTTCTCGTTAAAATACTGAGTAAGATATTGAAAAGGGGAGAAGTTCTGTTTTTATTCCATATATCGACGTTTCAGCCGGATTAGAGCCGTTTTACGTTTACATGTTCCATCGGTAATATAAACGGAAAATCAGGAACATTTTAGTTAATTCTAATGAAAACACATTGATTTTTATCATTTGTATTGGAAGCAACATCTTTAAACGTCTTTTCTAGGGTCTAAAAAATACGAAACGTCGCTCTATGATTCGAAGTTAAAATCCTCAAATTTGGTATAATAATGACTTTTTTCACGTTTTTCATGTTGTTTGAAATTACGTAAATATATTCATTTTTACCTATATTTCGATACTATTTCATGTAGTGTCACGATATTTGCTTTGGCCTTCAAATCTCAGATTTTTGCATAAAATTGCATTTTAAGTAAATTTTCTTGCATTTTGTTTTGTACTAAAAATCATCGAATTTAGCAATATTTTGACCTTTATCATCCCCTTTTCCTTTATGTGATTTAAACAAAATATCATCGAATTAGGCAATATTTTGCCGTTTTTCCACGTTTTTGTGAATTTTCAGTTTATTGATATTAATTCATTAAATATACGATAAAAATTATGCAAACACATAATTGATCAGAAAATAACTTTAAATACTTCAAACAAATAGATGATTGAAACAAATAGATGATTGAAAATCATCTATTTGTTTCTCGTTAAAATACTGAGTAAGATATTGAAAAGGGGAGAAGTTCTGTTTTTATTGCATATATCGACGTTTCAGCCGGAGTAGAGCCGTTTTACGTGTACATCTTCCATCGGTTTATCATCCTCTTTTCCTTTATTTGATATAAACAAAATATCATCGAATTAGGCAATATTTGGCTGTTTTTCCACGTTTTTGTGAACTTTCAGTTTATTGCTATTAATTCATTAATTATACGATAAAAATGATGCAAACACATAATTGATTAGAAATTAACCTTAAACATTTCATTGTCAATCAACTATTTGTTTCTCGTTAAAATACTGTGTAAGATATTGAAAAGGGGAGAAGTTCTGTTTTTATTGTATATATCGACGTTTCAGCCGGATTAGAGCCGTTTTCCGTGTACATCTTCCATCGGTAATATAAACGGAAAATCAGGAACATTTTAGTTAATTCTAATGAAAACACATTGATTTTTATCATTTGTATTGGAAGCAACATCTTTATACGTCTTTTCTAGGGTCTAAAAAATACGAAACGTCGCTCTATGATTCGAAGGTAAAATCCTCAAATTTGGTATAATAATGACTTTTTTCACGTTTTTCATATTACGTAAAATATTCATTTTTATCTATATTTCGATACTATTTCATGTAGTATCACGATATGTGCTTTGGCCTTCATATCTCAGATTTTCGCAAAAAATTGCATTTTAAGCAAGTTTTCTTGCATTTTGTTTCGTACTAAAAATCATCGAATTCAGCAATATTTTGACGTTTATCATCCGCTTTTCCTTTATGTGATATAAACAAAATATCACGAAAAACGCAATATTTTGGTGTTTTTCCACGTTTTTGTGAACTTTCAGTTTATTGCTATTAATTCATTATATATACGATAAAAATGATGCAAACACATAATTGATTAGAAACTAACCTTAAACACTTCATTTTCAATCAACTATTTGTTTCTCATTAAAATACTGAGTAAGATATTGGAAAGTGGAGAAGTTCTGTTTTTATTGCATATATCGACGTTTCAGCCGGATTAGAGCGGTTTTACGTTTACATCTTCCATCGGTAATATAAACGGAAAATCAGGAACATTTTAGTTAATTCTAATGAAAGCACATTGATTTTTTATCATTTGTATTTGAAACAACATTGTCATATGTCTTTTCTTGGATCTAAATAATACGAAACCTAGTTCTATGATTTGAAGTTAAAATCTCCAAATATGGTAATATAGTGACTTTTTCACGTTATTCATGTAGTTTGATTTTACGTATATATATTCGTTTTACCAATATTTCGATACTACTTCATATTTTCTCATGATATGTTATTTGGCCTTCAAATCTCAGAATTTCGCAAATTTTGCATTTTAAAGCAGGATTTTTTCCATTTTGTTTTGTACTAAAAATCATCGAATTTAGCAATATTTTGACCTTTATCATCCCTTTTTCCTTTACGTGATTTAAAGAAAATATCATCGAATTAGGCAATATTTTGCCGTTTTTCCACGTTTTTGTGAATTTTCAGTTTATTGTTATTTATTCATTAAATATACGATAAAAATTATGCAAACATATAATTGATCAGAAAATAACCTTAAATACTTCATTTTCAATCATCTATTTGTTTCTCGTTAAAATACTGAGTAAGATATTGAAAAGGGGAGAAGTTCTGTTTTTATTGCATATATCGACGTTTCAGCCGGATTAGAGCCGGTTTACGTGTACATCTTCCATCGGTAATATAAACGGAAAATCAGGAACATTTTAGTTAATTCTAATGAAAACACATTGATTTTTATCATTTGTATTGGAAGCAACATCTTTATACGTCTTTTCTAGGGTCTAAAAAATACGAAACGTCGCTCTATGATTCGAAGTTAAAATCCTCAAATTTGGTATAATAATGACTTTTTTCACGTTTTTCATGTAGTTTGATATTACGTAAATATATTCATTTTTACCAATATTTCGATACTATTTCATGTAGTGTCACGATAGGTGCTTTGGCCTTCAAATCTTAGATTTTCGCATAAAATTGCATTTTAAGCAAGTTTTCTTGCATTTTGTTTCGTACTAAAAATCATCGAATTCAGCAATATTTTGACGTTTATCATCCCCTTTTCCTTTATGTGATATAAACAAAATATCATCGAAAAACGCAATATTTTGGTGTTTTTCCACGTTTTTGTGAACTTTCAGTTTATTGCTATTTATTCATTATATATACGATAAAATGATGCAAACACATAATTGATTAGAAATTAACCTTAAACACTTCATTTTCAATCAACTATTTGTTTCTCGTTAAAATACTGAGTAGGATATTGGAAAGGGGAGAAGTTCTGTTTTTATTGCATATATCGGCGTTTCAGCCGGATTAGAGCGGTTTTACGTGTACATCTTCCATCGGTAATATAAACGGAAAATCAGGAACATTTTAGTTAATTCTAATGAAAACACATTGATTTTTATCATTTGTATTGGAAGCAACATCTTTATACATCTTTTCTAGGGTCTAAAAAATACGAAACGTCGCTCTATGATTCGAAGTTAAAATCCTCAAATTTGGTATAATAATGACTTTTTTCACGTTTTTCATGTAGTTTGATATTACGTAAATATATTCATTTTTACCAATATTTCGATACTATTTCATGTAGTATCACGATATGTACTTTGGCCTTCAAATCTCAGATTTTCGCATAAAATTGCATTTTAAGCAAGTTTTCTTGCATTTTGTTTCGTACTAAAAATCATCGAATTCAGCAATATTTTGACGTTCATCATCCCCTTTTCCTTTATGTGATATAAACAAAATATCATCGAATTAGGCAATATTTTGCTGTTTTTCCACGTTTTTGTGAACTTTCAGTTTATTGCTATTAATTCATTATATATACGATAAAAATGATGCAAACACATAATTGATTAGAAACTAACCTTAAACACTTCATTTTTAATCAACTATTTCTTTCCCGTTAAAATACTGAGTAAGATATTGGAAAGTGGAGAAGTTCTGTTTTTATTGCATATATCGACGTTTCAGCCGGATTAGAGCGGTTTTACGTTTACATCTTCCATCGGTAATATAAACGGAAAATCAGGAACATTTTAGTTAATTCTAATGAAAACACATTGATTTTTTATCATTTGTATTTGAAACAACATTGTCATATGTCTTTTCTTGGATCTAAATAATACGAAACCTAGTTCTATGATTTGAAGTTAAAATCTCCAAATATGGTAATATAGTGACTTTTTTCACGTTATTCATGTAGTTTGATTTTACGTATATATATTCGTTTTACCAATATTTCGATACTACTTCATATTTTCTCATGATATGTTATTTGGCCTTCAAATCTCAGAATTTCGCAAATTTTGCATTTTAAAGCAGGATTTTTTCCATTTTGTTTTGTACTAAAAATCATCGAATTTAGCAATATTTTGACCTTTATCATCCCTTTTTCCTTTATGTGATTTAAAGAAAATATCATCGAATTAGGCAATATTTTGCCGTTTTTCCACGTTTTTGTGAATTTTCAGTTTATTGTTATTTATTCATTAAATATACGATAAAAATTATGCAAACATATAATTGATCAGAAAATAACCTTAAATACTTCATTTTCAATCATCTATTTGTTTCTCGTTAAAATACTGAGTAAGATATTGAAAAGGGGAGAAGTTCTGTTTTTATTGCATATATCGACGTTTCAGCCGGATTAGAGCCGGTTTACGTGTACATCTTCCATCGGTAATATAAACGGAAAATCAGGAACATTTTAGTTAATTCTAATGAAAACACATTGATTTTTATCATTTGTATTGGAAGCAACATCTTTATACGTCTTTTCTAGGGTCTAAAACATACGAAACGTCGCTCTATGATTCGAAGGTAAAATCCTCAAATTTGGTATAATAATGACTTTTTTCACGTTTTTCATGTTGTTTGATATTACGTAAAATATTCATTTTTATCTATATTTTGATACTATTTCATGTAGTATCACGATATGTGCTTTGGCCTTCATATCTCAGATTTTCGCAAAAAATTGCATTTTAAGCAAGTTTTCTTGCATTTTGTTTCGTACTAAAAATCATCGAATTCAGCAATATTTTGACGTTTATCATCCCCTTTTCCTTTATGTGATATAAACAAAATATCATCGAATAACGCAATATTTTGGTGTTTTTCCACGTTTTTGTGAACTTTCAGTTTATTGCTATTTATTCATTATATATACGATAAAAATGATGCAAACATTGATTAGAAATTAACATTAAACAATCAATTTTCAATCAACTATTTGTTTCTCGATAAAATACTAAGTAAGATATTGGAAAGGGGAGAAGTTCTGTTTTTATTACATATATCGGCGTTTCAGGCGGATTAGAGCGGTTTTACGTGTACATCTTCCATCGGTAATATAAACGGAAAATCAGGAACATTTTAGTTAATTCTAATGAAAACACATTGATTTTTTATCATTTGTATTTGAAACAACATTGTCATATGTCTTTTCTTGGATCTAAATAATACGAAACCTCGCTCTATGATTTGAAGTTAAAATCCTCAAATATGGTAATATAGTGACTTTTTTCACGTTATTCATGTAGTTTGATTTTACGTATATATATTCGTTTTTACCAATATTTCGATACTACTTCATGTTTTCTCACGATATGTGATTTGGCCTTCAAATCTCAGAATTTCGCAAATTTTGCATTTTTAAGCAAGTTTTCTTCCATTTTGTTTTGTACTAAAAATCATCGAATTTAGCAATATTTTGACCTTTATCATCCCCTTTTCCTTTATGTGATTTGAACAAAATGTCATCGAATTAGGCAATATTTTGCCGTTTTTCCACGTTTTTGTGAATTTTCAGTTTATTGTTAATAATTCATTAAATATACGATAAAAATTATGCAAACATAAAATTGATCAGAAAATAACCTTAAATACTTCATTTTCAATCTTCTATTTGTTTCTCGTTAAAGTACTGAGTAAGATATTGAAAAGGGGAGAAGTTCTGTTTTTATTGCATATATCGAAGTTTCAGCCGGATTAGAGCCGTTTTACGTGTACATCTTCCATCGGTAATATAAACGGAAAATCAGGAACATTTTAGTTAATTCTAATGAAAACACATTGATTTTTATCATTTGTATTGGAAGCAACATCTTTATACATCTTTTCTAGGGTCTAAAAAATACGAAACGTCGCTCTATGATTCGAAGTTAAAATCCTCAAATTTGGTATAATAATGACTTTTTTCACGTTTTTCATGTAGTTTGATATTACGTAAATATATTCATTTTTACCAATATTTCGATACTATTTCATGTAGTATCACGATATGTACTTTGTCCTTCAAATCTCAGATTTTCGCATAAAATTGCATTTTAGGCAAGTTTTCTTGCATTTTTTTCGTACTAAAAATCATCGAATTCAGCAATATTTTGACGTTCATCATCCCCTTTTCCTTTATGTGATATAAACAAAATATCATCGAAAAACGCAATATTTAGCTGTTTTTCCACGTTTTTGTGAACTTTCAGTTTATTGCTATTAATTCATTAAATATACGATAAAAATGATGCAAACATTGATTAGAAATTAACATTAAACACTTCATTTTCAATCAACTATTTGTTTCTCGTTAAAATACTAAGTAAGATATTGGAAAGGGGAGAAGTTCTGTTTTTATTACATATATCGGTGTTTCAGGCGGATTCGAGCGGTTTTACGTGTACATCTTCCATCGGTAATATAAACGGAAAATCAGGAACATTTTAATTAATTCTAATGAAAACACATTGATTTTTTATCATTTGTATTTGAAACAACATTGTCATATGTCTTTTCTTGAATCTAAATAATACGAAACCTCGCTCTATGATTTGAAGTTAAAATCCTCAAATATGGTAATATAGTAACTTTTTTCACGTTATTCATGTAGTTTGATTTTACGTATATATATTCGTTTTTACCAATATTTCGATACTACTTCATGTTTTCTCATGATATGTGATTTGGCCTTCAAATCTCAGAATTTCGCAAATTTTGCATTTTTAAGCAAGTTTTCTTGCATTTTGTTTTGTACTAAAAATCATCGAATTTAGCAATATTTTGACCTTTATCATCCCCTTTTCCTTTATGTAATATAAACAAAATATCATCGAATTAGGCAATATTTTGCCGTTTTTCACGTTTTTGTGAATTTTCAGTTTATTGTTATTAATTCATTAAATATACGATAAAAATTATGCAAACATAAAATTGATCAGAAAATAACCATAAATAATTCATTTTCAATCATCTATTTATTTCTCGTTAAAATACTGAGTAAGATATTGAAAAGGGGAGAAGTTCTGTTTTTATTGCATATATCGACGTTTCAGCCGGATTAGAGCCGTTTTATGTTTACATCTTCCATCGGTAATATAAACGGAAAATCAGGAACATTTTAGTTAATTCTAATGAAAACACATTGATTTTTATCATTTGTATTGGAAGCAACATCTTTATACGTCTTTTCTAGGGTCTAAAAAATACGAAACGTCGCTCTATGATTCGAAGGTAAAATCCTCAAATTTGGTATAATAATGACTTTTTTCACGTTTTTCATGTTGTTTGATATTACGTAAAATATTCATTTTTATCTATATTTTGATACTATTTCATGTAGTATCACGATATGTGCTTTGGCCTTCAAATCTCAGATTTTCGCAAAAAATTGCATTTTAAGCAAGTTTTCTTGCATTTTGTTTCGTACTAAAAATCATCGAATTCAGCAATATTTTGACGTTTATCATCCCCTTTTCCTTTATGTGATATAAACAAAATATCATCGAATAACGCAATATTTTGGTGTTTTTCCACGTTTTTGTGAACTTTCAGTTTATTGCTATTTATTCATTATATATACGATAAGAATGATGCAAACATTGATTAGAAATTAACATTAAACAATCAATTTTCAATCAACTATTTGTTTCTCGATAAAATACTAAGTAAGATATTGGAAAGGGGAGAAGTTCTGTTTTTATTACATATATCGGCGTTTCAGGCGGATTAAAGCGGTTTTACGTGTACATCTTCCATCGGTAATATAAACGGAAAATCAGGAACATTTTAGTTATTTCTAATGAAAACACATTGATTTTTTATCATTTGTATTTGAAACAACATTGTCATATGTCTTTTCTTGGATCTAAATAATACGAAACCTCGCTCTATGATTTGAAGTTAAAATCCTCAAATATGGTAATATAGTGACTTTTTTCACGTTATTCATGTAGTTTGATTTTACGTATATATATTCGTTTTTACCAATATTTCGATACTACTTCATGTTTTCTCACGATATGTGATTTGGCCTTCAAATCTCAGAATTTCGCAAATTTTGCATTTTTAAGCAAGTTTTCTTCCATTTTGTTTTGTACTAAAAATCATCGAATTTAGCAATATTTTGACCTTTATCATCCCCTTTTCCTTTATGTGATTTGAACAAAATGTCATCGAATTAGGCAATATTTTGCCGTTTTTCCACGTTTTTGTGAATTTTCAGTTTATTGTTAATAATTCATTAAATATACGATAAAAATTATGCAAACATAAAATTGATCAGAAAATAACCTTAAATACTTCATTTTCAATCTTCTATTTGTTTCTCGTTAAAGTACTGAGTAAGATATTGAAAAGGGGAGAAGTTCTGTTTTTATTGCATATATCGAAGTTTCAGCCGGATTAGAGCCGTTTTACGTGTACATCTTACATCGGTAATATAAACGGAAAATCAGGAACATTTTAGTTAATTCTAATGAAAACACATTGATTTTTATCATTTGTATTGGAAGCAACATCTTTATACATCTCTTCTAGGGTCTAAAAAATACGAAACGTCGCTCTATGATTCGAAGTTAAAATCCTCAAATTTGGTATAATAATGACTTTTTTCACGTTTTTCATGTAGTTTGATATTACGTAAATATATTCATTTTTACCAATATTTCGATACTATTTCATGTAGTATCACGATATGTACTTTGGCCTTCAAATCTCAGATTTTCGCATAAAATTGCATTTTAAGCAAGTTTTCTTGCATTTTTTTCGTACTAAAAATCATCGAATTCAGCAATATTTTGACGTTCATCATCCCCTTTTCCTTTATGTGATATAAACAAAATATCATCGAAAAACGCAATATTTTGCTGTTTTTCCACGTTTTTGTGAACTTTCAGTTTATTGCTATTAATTCATTAAATATACGATAAAAATGATGCAAACATTGATTAGAAATTAACATTAAACACTTCATTTTCAATCAACTATTTGTTTCTCGTTAAAATACTAAGTAAGATATTGGAAAGGGGAGAAGTTCTGTTTTTATTACATATATCGGTGTTTCAGGCGGATTAGAGCGGTTTTACGTGTACATCTTCCATCGGTAATATAAACGGAAAATCAGGAACATTTTAATTAATTCTAATGAAAACACATTGATTTTTTATCATTTGTATTTGAAACAACATTGTCATATGTCTTTTCTTGAATCTAAATAATACGAAACCTCGCTCTATGATTTGAAGTTAAAATCCTCAAATATGGTAATATAGTAACTTTTTTCACGTTATTCATGTAGTTTGATTTTACGTATATATATTCGTTTTTACCAATATTTCGATACTACTTCATGTTTTCTCATGATATGTGATTTGGCCTTCAAATCTCAGAATTTCGCAAATTTTGCATTTTTAAGCAAGTTTTCTTGCATTATGTTTTGTACTAAAAATCATCGAATTTAGCAATATTTTGACCTTTATCATCCCCTTTTGCTTTATGTGATTTGAACAAAATGTCATCGAATTAGGCAATATTTTGCCGTTTTTCCACGTTTTTGTGAATTTTCAGTTTATTGTTAATAATTCATTAAATATACGATAAAAATTATGCAAACATAAAATTGATCAGAAAATAACCTTAAATACTTCATTTTCAATCTTCTATTTGTTTCTCGTTAAAGTACTGAGTAAGATATTGAAAAGGGGAGAAGTTCTGTTTTTATTGCATATATCGAAGTTTCAGCCGGATTAGAGCCGTTTTACGTGTACATCTTACATCGGTAATATAAACGGAAAATCAGGAACATTTTAGTTAATTCTAATGAAAACACATTGATTTTTATCATTTGTATTGGAAGCAACATCTTTATACATCTCTTCTAGGGTCTAAAAAATACGAAACGTCGCTCTATGATTCGAAGTTAAAATCCTCAAATTTGGTATAATAATGACTTTTTTCACGTTTTTCATGTAGTTTGATATTACGTAAATATATTCATTTTTACCAATATTTCGATACTATTTCATGTAGTATCACGATATGTACTTTGGCCTTCAAATCTCAGATTTTCGCATAAAATTGCATTTTAAGCAAGTTTTCTTGCATTTTTTTCGTACTAAAAATCATCGAATTCAGCAATATTTTGACGTTCATCATCCCCTTTTCCTTTATGTGATATAAACAAAATATCATCGAAAAACGCAATATTTTGCTGTTTTTCCACGTTTTTGTGAACTTTCAGTTTATTGCTATTAATTCATTAAATATACGATAAAAATGATGCAAACATTGATTAGAAATTAACATTAAACACTTCATTTTCAATCAACTATTTGTTTCTCGTTAAAATACTAAGTAAGATATTGGAAAGGGGAGAAGTTCTGTTTTTATTACATATATCGGTGTTTCAGGCGGATTAGAGCGGTTTTACGTGTACATCTTCCATCGGTAACATAAACGGAAAATCAGGAACATTTTAATTAATTCTAATGAAAACACATTGATTTTTTATCATTTGTATTTGAAACAACATTGTCATATGTCTTTTCTTGAATCTAAATAATACGAAACCTCGCTCTATGATTTGAAGTTAAAATCCTCAAATATGGTAATATAGTAAATTTTTCACGTTATTCATGTAGTTTGATTTTACGTATATATATTCGTTTTTACCAATATTTCGATACTACTTCATGTTTTCTCATGATATGTGATTTGGCCTTCAAATCTCAGAATTTCGCAAATTTTGCATTTTTAAGCAAGTTTTCTTGCATTTTGTTTTGTACTAAAAATCATCGAATTTAGCAATATTTTGACCTTTATCATCCCCTTTTCCTTTATGTGATATAAACAAAATATCATCGAATTAGGCAATATTTTGCCGTTTTTCACGTTTTTGTGAATTTTCAGTTTATTGTTATTAATTCATTAAATATACGATAAAAATTATGCAAACATAAAATTGATCAGAAAATAACCATAAATACTTCATTTTCAATCATCTATTTATTTCTCGTTAAAATACTGAGTAAGATATTGAAAAGGGGAGAAGTTCTGTTTTTATTGCATATATCGACGTTTCAGCCGGATTTGAGCCGTTTTACGTTTACATCTTCCATCGGTAATATAAACGGAAAATCAGGAACATTTTAGTTAATTCTAATGAAAACACATTGATTTTTATCATTTGTATTGGAAGCAACATCTTTATACGTCTTTTCTAGGGTCTAAAAAAAACGAAACGTCGCTCTATGATTCGAAGGTAAAATCCTCAAATTTGGTATAATAATGACTTTTTTCACGTTTTTCATGTTGTTTGATATTACGTAAAATATTCATTTTTATCTATATTTTGATACTATTTCATGTAGTATCACGATATGTGCTTTGGCCTTCAAATCTCAGATTTTCGCCAAAAATTGCATTTTAAGCAAGTTTTCTTGCATTTTGATTCGTACTAAAAATCATCGAATTCAGCAATATTTTGACGTTTATCATCCCCTTTTCCTTTATGTGATATTAACAAAATATCATCGAATAACGCAATATTTTGGTGTTTTTCCACGTTTTTGTGAACTTTCAGTTTATTGCTATTTATTCATTATATATACGATAAAAATGATGCAAACATTGATTAGAAATTAACATTAAACAATCAATTTACAATCAACTATTTGTTTCTCGATAAAATACTAAGTAAGATATTGGAAAGGGGAGAAGTTCTGTTTTTATTACATATATCGGCGTTTCAGGCGGATTAGAGCGGTTTTACGTGTACATCTTCCATCGGTAATATAAACGGAAAATCAGGAACATTTTAGTTAATTCTAATGAAAACACATTGATTTTTTATCATTTGTATTTGAAACAACATTGTCATATGTCTTTTCTTGGATCTAAATAATACGAAACCTCGCTCTATGATTTGAAGTTAAAATCCTCAAATATGGTAATATAGTGACTTTTTTCACGTTATTCATGTAGTTTGATTTTACGTATATATATTCGTTTTTACCAATATTTCGATACTACTTCATGTTTTCTCACGATATGTGATTTGGCCTTCAAATCTCAGAATTTCGCAAATTTTGCATTTTTAAGCAAGTTTTCTTCCATTTTGTTTTGTACTAAAAATCATCGAATTTAGCAATATTTTGACCTTTATCATCCCCTTTTCCTTTATGTGATTTGAACAAAATGTCATCGAATTAGGCAATATTTTGCCGTTTTTCCACGTTTTTGTGAATTTTCAGTTTATTGTTAATAATTCATTAAATATACGATAAAAATTATGCAAACATAAAATTGATCAGAAAATAACCTTAAATACTTCATTTTCAATCTTCTATTTGTTTCTCGTTAAAGTACTGAGTAAGATATTGAAAAGGGGAGAAGTTCTGTTTTTATTGCATATATCGAAGTTTCAGCCGGATTAGAGCCGTTTTACGTGTACATCTTCCATCGGTAATATAAACGGAAAATCAGGAACATTTTAGTTAATTCTAATGAAAACACATTGATTTTTATCATTTGTATTGGAAGCAACATCTTTATACATCTTTTCTAGGGTCTAAAAAATACGAAACGTCGCTCTATGATTCGAAGTTAAAATCCTCAAATTTGGTATAATAATGACTTTTTTCACGTTTTTCATGTAGTTTGATATTACGTAAATATATTCATTTTTACCAATATTTCGATACTATTTCATGTAGTATCACGATATGTACTTTGTCCTTCAAATCTCAGATTTTCGCATAAAATTGCATTTTAAGCAAGTTTTCTTGCATTTTTTTCGTACTAAAAATCATCGAATTCAGCAATATTTTGACGTTCATCATCCCCTTTTCCTTTATGTGATATAAACAAAATATCATCGAAAAACGCAATATTTAGCTGTTTTTCCACGTTTTTGTGAACTTTCAGTTTATTGCTATTAATTCATTAAATATACGATAAAAATGATGCAAACATTGATTAGAAATTAACATTAAACACTTCATTTTCAATCAACTATTTGTTTCTCGTTAAAATACTAAGTAAGATATTGGAAAGGGGAGAAGTTCTGTTTTTATTACATATATCGGTGTTTCAGGCGGATTCGAGCGGTTTTACGTGTACATCTTCCATCGGTAATATAAACGGAAAATCAGGAACATTTTAATTAATTCTAATGAAAACACATTGATTTTTTATCATTTGTATTTGAAACAACATTGTCATATGTCTTTTCTTGAATCTAAATAATACGAAACCTCGCTCTATGATTTGAAGTTAAAATCCTCAAATATGGTAATATAGTAACTTTTTTCACGTTATTCATGTAGTTTGATTTTACGTATATATATTCGTTTTTACCAATATTTCGATACTACTTCATGTTTTCTCATGATATGTGATTTGGCCTTCAAATCTCAGAATTTCGCAAATTTTGCATTTTTAAGCAAGTTTTCTTGCATTTTGTTTTGTACTAAAAATCATCGAATTTAGCAATATTTTGACCTTTATCATCCCCTTTTCCTTTATGTAATATAAACAAAATATCATCGAATTAGGCAATATTTTGCCGTTTTTCACGTTTTTGTGAATTTTCAGTTTATTGTTATTAATTCATTAAATATACGATAAAAATTATGCAAACATAAAATTGATCAGAAAATAACCATAAATAATTCATTTTCAATCATCTATTTATTTCTCGTTAAAATACTGAGTAAGATATTGAAAAGGGGAGAAGTTCTGTTTTTATTGCATATATCGACGTTTCAGCCGGATTAGAGCCGTTTTATGTTTACATCTTCCATCGGTAATATAAACGGAAAATCAGGAACATTTTAGTTAATTCTAATGAAAACACATTGATTTTTATCATTTGTATTGGAAGCAACATCTTTATACGTCTTTTCTAGGGTCTAAAAAATACGAAACGTCGCTCTATGATTCGAAGGTAAAATCCTCAAATTTGGTATAATAATGACTTTTTTCACGTTTTTCATGTTGTTTGATATTACGTAAAATATTCATTTTTATCTATATTTTGATACTATTTCATGTAGTATCACGATATGTGCTTTGGCCTTCAAATCTCAGATTTTCGCAAAAAATTGCATTTTAAGCAAGTTTTCTTGCATTTTGTTGCGTACTAAAAATCATCGAATTCAGCAATATTTTGACGTTTATCATCCCCTTTTCCTTTATGTGATATAAACAAAATATCATCGAATAACGCAATATTTTGGTGTTTTTCCACGTTTTTGTGAACTTTCAGTTTATTGCTATTTATTCATTATATATACGATAAGAATGATGCAAACATTGATTAGAAATTAACATTAAACAATCAATTTTCAATCAACTATTTGTTTCTCGATAAAATACTAAGTAAGATATTGGAAAGGGGAGAAGTTCTGTTTTTATTACATATATCGGCGTTTCAGGCGGATTAAAGCGGTTTTACGTGTACATCTTCCATCGGTAATATAAACGGAAAATCAGGAACATTTTAGTTATTTCTAATGAAAACACATTGATTTTTTATCATTTGTATTTGAAACAACATTGTCATATGTCTTTTCTTGGATCTAAATAATACGAAACCTCGCTCTATGATTTGAAGTTAAAATCCTCAAATATGGTAATATAGTGACTTTTTTCACGTTATTCATGTAGTTTGATTTTACGTATATATATTCGTTTTTACCAATATTTCGATACTACTTCATGTTTTCTCACGATATGTGATTTGGCCTTCAAATCTCAGAATTTCGCAAATTTTGCATTTTTAAGCAAGTTTTCTTCCATTTTGTTTTGTACTAAAAATCATCGAATTTAGCAATATTTTGACCTTTATCATCCCCTTTTCCTTTATGTGATTTGAACAAAATGTCATCGAATTAGGCAATATTTTGCCGTTTTTCCACGTTTTTGTGAATTTTCAGTTTATTGTTAATAATTCATTAAATATACGATAAAAATTATGCAAACATAAAATTGATCAGAAAATAACCTTAAATACTTCATTTTCAATCTTCTATTTGTTTCTCGTTAAAGTACTGAGTAAGATATTGAAAAGGGGAGAAGTTCTGTTTTTATTGCATATATCGAAGTTTCAGCCGGATTAGAGCCGTTTTACGTGTACATCTTACATCGGTAATATAAACGGAAAATCAGGAACATTTTAGTTAATTCTAATGAAAACACATTGATTTTTATCATTTGTATTGGAAGCAACATCTTTATACATCTCTTCTAGGGTCTAAAAAATACGAAACGTCGCTCTATGATTCGAAGTTAAAATCCTCAAATTTGGTATAATAATGACTTTTTTCACGTTTTTCATGTAGTTTGATATTACGTAAATATATTCATTTTTACCAATATTTCGATACTATTTCATGTAGTATCACGATATGTACTTTGGCCTTCAAATCTCAGATTTTCGCATAAAATTGCATTTTAAGCAAGTTTTCTTGCATTTTTTTCGTACTAAAAATCATCGAATTCAGCAATATTTTGACGTTCATCATCCCCTTTTCCTTTATGTGATATAAACAAAATATCATCGAAAAACGCAATATTTTGCTGTTTTTCCACGTTTTTGTGAACTTTCAGTTTATTGCTATTAATTCATTAAATATACGATAAAAATGATGCAAACATTGATTAGAAATTAACATTAAACACTTCATTTTCAATCAACTATTTGTTTCTCGTTAAAATACTAAGTAAGATATTGGAAAGGGGAGAAGTTCTGTTTTTATTACATATATCGGTGTTTCAGGCGGATTAGAGCGGTTTTACGTGTACATCTTCCATCGGTAATATAAACGGAAAATCAGGAACATTTTAATTAATTCTAATGAAAACACATTGATTTTTTATCATTTGTATTTGAAACAACATTGTCATATGTCTTTTCTTGAATCTAAATAATACGAAACCTCGCTCTATGATTTGAAGTTAAAATCCTCAAATATGGTAATATAGTAACTTTTTTCACGTTATTCATGTAGTTTGATTTTACGTATATATATTCGTTTTTACCAATATTTCGATACTACTTCATGTTTTCTCATGATATGTGATTTGGCCTTCAAATCTCAGAATTTCGCAAATTTTGCATTTTTAAGCAAGTTTTCTTGCATTATGTTTTGTACTAAAAATCATCGAATTTAGCAATATTTTGACCTTTATCATCCCCTTTTGCTTTATGTGATTTGAACAAAATGTCATCGAATTAGGCAATATTTTGCCGTTTTTCCACGTTTTTGTGAATTTTCAGTTTATTGTTAATAATTCATTAAATATACGATAAAAATTATGCAAACATAAAATTGATCAGAAAATAACCTTAAATACTTCATTTTCAATCTTCTATTTGTTTCTCGTTAAAGTACTGAGTAAGATATTGAAAAGGGGAGAAGTTCTGTTTTTATTGCATATATCGAAGTTTCAGCCGGATTAGAGCCGTTTTACGTGTACATCTTACATCGGTAATATAAACGGAAAATCAGGAACATTTTAGTTAATTCTAATGAAAACACATTGATTTTTATCATTTGTATTGGAAGCAACATCTTTATACATCTCTTCTAGGGTCTAAAAAATACGAAACGTCGCTCTATGATTCGAAGTTAAAATCCTCAAATTTGGTATAATAATGACTTTTTTCACGTTTTTCATGTAGTTTGATATTACGTAAATATATTCATTTTTACCAATATTTCGATACTATTTCATGTAGTATCACGATATGTACTTTGGCCTTCAAATCTCAGATTTTCGCATAAAATTGCATTTTAAGCAAGTTTTCTTGCATTTTTTTCGTACTAAAAATCATCGAATTCAGCAATATTTTGACGTTCATCATCCCCTTTTCCTTTATGTGATATAAACAAAATATCATCGAAAAACGCAATATTTTGCTGTTTTTCCACGTTTTTGTGAACTTTCAGTTTATTGCTATTAATTCATTAAATATACGATAAAAATGATGCAAACATTGATTAGAAATTAACATTAAACACTTCATTTTCAATCAACTATTTGTTTCTCGTTAAAATACTAAGTAAGATATTGGAAAGGGGAGAAGTTCTGTTTTTATTACATATATCGGTGTTTCAGGCGGATTAGAGCGGTTTTACGTGTACATCTTCCATCGGTAACATAAACGGAAAATCAGGAACATTTTAATTAATTCTAATGAAAACACATTGATTTTTTATCATTTGTATTTGAAACAACATTGTCATATGTCTTTTCTTGAATCTAAATAATACGAAACCTCGCTCTATGATTTGAAGTTAAAATCCTCAAATATGGTAATATAGTAAATTTTTCACGTTATTCATGTAGTTTGATTTTACGTATATATATTCGTTTTTACCAATATTTCGATACTACTTCATGTTTTCTCATGATATGTGATTTGGCCTTCAAATCTCAGAATTTCGCAAATTTTGCATTTTTAAGCAAGTTTTCTTGCATTTTGTTTTGTACTAAAAATCATCGAATTTAGCAATATTTTGACCTTTATCATCCCCTTTTCCTTTATGTGATATAAACAAAATATCATCGAATTAGGCAATATTTTGCCGTTTTTCACGTTTTTGTGAATTTTCAGTTTATTGTTATTAATTCATTAAATATACGATAAAAATTATGCAAACATAAAATTGATCAGAAAATAACCATAAATACTTCATTTTCAATCATCTATTTATTTCTCGTTAAAATACTGAGTAAGATATTGAAAAGGGGAGAAGTTCTGTTTTTATTGCATATATCGACGTTTCAGCCGGATTTGAGCCGTTTTACGTTTACATCTTCCATCGGTAATATAAACGGAAAATCAGGAACATTTTAGTTAATTCTAATGAAAACACATTGATTTTTATCATTTGTATTGGAAGCAACATCTTTATACGTCTTTTCTAGGGTCTAAAAAAAACGAAACGTCGCTCTATGATTCGAAGGTAAAATCCTCAAATTTGGTATAATAATGACTTTTTTCACGTTTTTCATGTTGTTTGATATTACGTAAAATATTCATTTTTATCTATATTTTGATACTATTTCATGTAGTATCACGATATGTGCTTTGGCCTTCAAATCTCAGATTTTCGCCAAAAATTGCATTTTAAGCAAGTTTTCTTGCATTTTGATTCGTACTAAAAATCATCGAATTCAGCAATATTTTGACGTTTATCATCCCCTTTTCCTTTATGTGATATTAACAAAATATCATCGAATAACGCAATATTTTGGTGTTTTTCCACGTTTTTGTGAACTTTCAGTTTATTGCTATTTATTCATTATATATACGATAAAAATGATGCAAACATTGATTAGAAATTAACATTAAACAATCAATTTACAATCAACTATTTGTTTCTCGATAAAATACTAAGTAAGATATTGGAAAGGGGAGAAGTTCTGTTTTTATTACATATATCGGCGTTTCAGGCGGATTAGAGCGGTTTTACGTGTACATCTTCCATCGGTAATATAAACGGAAAATCAGGAACATTTTAGTTAATTCTAATGAAAACACATTGATTTTTTATCATTTGTATTTGAAACAACATTGTCATATGTCTTTTCTTGGATCTAAATAATACGAAACCTCGCTCTATGATTTGAAGTTAAAATCCTCAAATATGGTAATATAGTGACTTTTTTCACGTTATTCATGTAGTTTGATTTTACGTATATATATTCGTTTTTACCAATATTTCGATACTACTTCATGTTTTCTCACGATATGTGATTTGGCCTTCAAATCTCAGAATTTCGCAAATTTTGCATTTTTAAGCAAGTTTTCTTCCATTTTGTTTTGTACTAAAAATCATCGAATTTAGCAATATTTTGACCTTTATCATCCCCTTTTCCTTTATGTGATTTGAACAAAATGTCATCGAATTAGGCAATATTTTGCCGTTTTTCCACGTTTTTGTGAATTTTCAGTTTATTGTTAATAATTCATTAAATATACGATAAAAATTATGCAAACATAAAATTGATCAGAAAATAACCTTAAATACTTCATTTTCAATCTTCTATTTGTTTCTCGTTAAAGTACTGAGTAAGATATTGAAAAGGGGAGAAGTTCTGTTTTTATTGCATATATCGAAGTTTCAGCCGGATTAGAGCCGTTTTACGTGTACATCTTCCATCGGTAATATAAACGGAAAATCAGGAACATTTTAGTTAATTCTAATGAAAACACATTGATTTTTATCATTTGTATTGGAAGCAACATCTTTATACATCTTTTCTAGGGTCTAAAAAATACGAAACGTCGCTCTATGATTCGAAGTTAAAATCCTCAAATTTGGTATAATAATGACTTTTTTCACGTTTTTCATGTAGTTTGATATTACGTAAATATATTCATTTTTACCAATATTTCGATACTATTTCATGTAGTATCACGATATGTACTTTGGCCTTCAAATCTCAGATTTTCGCATAAAATTGAATTTTAAGCAAGTTTTCTTGCATTTTTCGTACTAAAAATCATCGAATTCAGCAATATTTTGACGTTCATCATCCCCTTTTCATTTATGTGATATAAACAAAATATCATCGAATTAGGCAATATTTTGCTGTTTTTCCACGTTTTTGTGAACTTTCAGTTTATTGCTATTAATTCATTATATATACGATAAAAATGATGCAAACACATAATTGATTAGAAACTAACCTTAAACACTTCATTTTTAATCAACTATTTGTTTCTCGTTAAAATACTGAGTAAGATATTGGAAAGTGGAGAAGTTCTGTTTTTATTGCATATATCGACGTTTCAGCCGGATTAGAGCGGTTTTACGTGTACATCTTCCATCGGTAATATAAACGGAAAATCAGGAACATTTTAGTTAATTCTAATGAAAACACATTGTTTTTTTATCATTTGTATTTGAAACAACATTGTCATATGTCTTTTCTTGGATCTAAATAATACGAAACCTAGTTCTATGATTTGAAGTTAAAATCTTCAAATATGGTAATATAGTGACTTTTTTCACGTTATTCATGTAGTTTGATTTTACGTATATATATTCGTTTTACCAATATTTCAATACTACTTCATGTTTTCTCATGATGTGTGATTTGGCCTTCAAATCTCAGAATTTCGCAAATTTTGCATTTTAAAGCAAGATTTCTTCCATTTTGTTTTGTACTAAAAATCATCGAATTTAGCAATATTTTGACCTATATCATCCCCTTTTCCTTTATGTGATTTAAACAAAATATCATCGAATTAGGCAATATTTTGCCGTTTTTCCACGTTTTTGTGAATTTTCAGTTTATTGTTATTAATTCATTAAATATACGATAAAAATTATGCAAACATAAAATTGATCAGAAAATAACCATAAATACTTCTTTTTCCATCATCTATTTGTTTCTCGTTAAAATACTGAGTAAGATATTGGAAAGGGGAGAAGTTCTGTTTTTATTGCATATATCGGCGTTTCAGCCGGATTAGAGCGGTTTTACGTGTACATCTTCCATCGGTACTATAAACGGAAAATCAGGAACATTTTAGTTAATTCTAATGAAAACACATTGATTTTTATCATTTGTATTGGAAGCAACATCTTTATACGTCTTTTCTAGGGTCTAAAAAATACGAAACGTCGCTCTATGATTCGAAGTTAAAATCCTCAAATTTAGTATAATAATGACTTTTTTCACGTTTTTCATGTTGTTTGAAATTACGTAAAATATATTCATTTTACCTATATTTCGATACTATTTCATGTAGTATCACGATATGTGCTTTGGCCTTCAAATCTCAGATTTTTGAATAAAATTGCATTTTAAGCAAATTTTCTTGCATTTTGTTTTGTACTAAAAATCATCGAATTTAGCAATATTGTGACCTTTATCATCCCCTTTTCCTTTATGTGATTTAAACAAAATATCATCGAATTAGGCAATATTTTGCCGTTTTTCCACGTTTTTGTGAATTTTCAGTTTATTGTTATTAATCCATTAAATATACGATAAAAATTATGCAAACACTTAATTGATCAGAAAATAACCTTAAATACTTCATTTTCAATCATCTATTTGTTTCTCGTTAAAATACTGAGTAAGATATTGAAAAGGGGAGAAGTTCTGTTTTTATTGCATATAACGACGTTTCAGCCGGATTAGAGCCGTTTTACGTGTACATCTTCCATCGGTTTATCATCCCCTTTTCCTTTATGTGATATAAACAAAATATCATCGAATTAGGCAATATTTTGCTGTTTTTCCACGTTTTTGTGAACTTTTAGTTTATTGCTATTAATTCATTAAATATACGATAAAAATGATGCAAACATTGATTAGAAATTAACATTAAACACTTCATTTTTAATCAACTATTTGTTTCTCGTTAAAATACTAAGTAAGATATTGGAAAGGGGAGAAGTTCTGTTTTTATTACATATATCGGTGTTTCAGGCGGATTAGAGCGGTTTTACGTGTACATCTTCCATCGGTAATATAAACGGAAAATCAGGAACATTTTAATTAATTCTAATGAAAACACATTGATTTTTTATCATTTGTATTTGAAACAACATTGTCATATGTCTTTTCTTGAATCTAAATAATACGAAACCTCGCTCTATGATTTGAAGTTAAAATCCTCAAATATGGTAATATAGTAACTTTTTTCACGTTATTCATGTAGTTTGATTCTACGTACATATATTCGTTTTTACCAATATTTCGATACTACTTCATGTTTTCTCATGATATGTGATTTGGCCTTCAAATCTCAGAATTTCGCAAATTTTGCATTTTTAAGCAAGTTTTCTTGCATTTTGTTTTGTACTAAAAATCATCGAATTTAGCAATATTTTGACCTTTATCATCCCCTTTTCCTTTATGTGATATAAACAAAATATCATCGAATTAGGCAATATTTTGCCGTTTTTCACGTTTTTGTGAATTTTCAGTTTATTGTTATTAATTCATTAAATATACGATAAAAATTATGCAAACATAAAATTGATCAGAAAATAACCATAAATAATTCATTTTCAATCATCTATTTATTTCTCGTTAAAATACTGAGTAAGATATTGAAAAGGGGAGAAGTTCTGTTTTTATTGCATATATCGACGTTTCAGCCGGATTAGAGCCGTTTTATGTTTACATCTTCCATCGGTAATATAAACGGAAAATCAGGAACATTTTAGTTAATTCTAATGAAAACACATTGATTTTTATCATTTGTATTGGAAGCAACATCTTTATACGTCTTTTCTAGGGTCTAAAAAATACGAAACGTCGCTCTATGATTCGAAGGTAAAATCCTCAAATTTGGTATAATAATGACTTTTTTCACGTTTTTCATGTTGTTTGATATTACGTAAAATATTCATTTTTATCTATATTTTGATACTATTTCATGTAGTATCACGATATGTGCTTTGGCCTTCAAATCTCAGATTTTCGCAAAAAATTGCATTTTAAGCAAGTTTTCTTGCATTTTGTTTCGTACTAAAAATCATCGAATTCAGCAATATTTTGACGTTTATCATCCCCTTTTCCTTTATGTGATATAAACAAAATATCATCGAATAACGCAATATTTTGGTGTTTTTCCACGTTTTTGTGAACTTTCAGTTTATTGCTATTTATTCATTATATATACGATAAGAATGATGCAAACATTGATTAGAAATTAACATTAAACAATCAATTTTCAATCAACTATTTGTTTCTCGATAAAATACTAAGTAAGATATTGGAAAGGGGAGAAGTTCTGTTTTTATTACATATATCGGCGTTTCAGGCGGATTAAAGCGGTTTTACGTGTACATCTTCCATCGGTAATATAAACGGAAAATCAGGAACATTTTAGTTAATTCTAATGAAAACACATTGATTTTTTATCATTTGTATTTGAAACAACATTGTCATATGTCTTTTCTTGGATCTAAATAATACGAAACCTCGCTCTATGATTTGAAGTTAAAATCCTCAAATATGGTAATATAGTGACTTTTTTCACGTTATTCATGTAGTTTGATTTTACGTATATATATTCGTTTTTACCAATATTTCGATACTACTTCATGTTTTCTCACGATATGTGATTTGGCCTTCAAATCTCAGAATTTCGCAAATTTTGCATTTTTAAGCAAGTTTTCTTCCATTTTGTTTTGTACTAAAAATCATCGAATTTAGCAATATTTTGACCTTTATCATCCCCTTTTCCTTTATGTGATTTGAACAAAATGTCATCGAATTAGGCAATATTTTGCCGTTTTTCCACGTTTTTGTGAATTTTCAGTTTATTGTTAATAATTCATTAAATATACGATAAAAATTATGCAAACATAAAATTGATCAGAAAATAACCTTAAATACTTCATTTTCAATCTTCTATTTGTTTCTCGTTAAAGTACTGAGTAAGATATTGAAAAGGGGAGAAGTTCTGTTTTTATTGCATATATCGAAGTTTCAGCCGGATTAGAGCCGTTTTACGTGTACATCTTACATCGGTAATATAAACGGAAAATCAGGAACATTTTAGTTAATTCTAATGAAAACACATTGATTTTTATCATTTGTATTGGAAGCAACATCTTTATACATCTTTTCTAGGGTCTAAAAAATACGAAACGTCGCTCTATGATTCGAAGTTAAAATCCTCAAATTTGGTATAATAATGACTTTTTTCACGTTTTTCATGTAGTTTGATATTACGTAAATATATTCATTTTTACCAATATTTCGATACTATTTCATGTAGTATCACGATATGTACTTTGGCCTTCAAATCTCAGATTTTCGCATAAAATTGCATTTTAAGCAAGTTTTCTTGCATTTTTTTCGTACTAAAAATCATCGAATTCAGCAATATTTTGACGTTCATCATCCCCTTTTCCTTTATGTGATATAAACAAAATATCATCGAAAAACGCAATATTTTGCTGTTTTTCCACGTTTTTGTGAACTTTCAGTTTATTGCTATTAATTCATTAAATATACGATAAAAATAATGCAAACATTGATTAGAAATTAACATTAAACACTTCATTTTCAATCAACTATTTGTTTCTCGTTAAAATACTAAGTAAGATATTGGAAAGGGGAGAAGTTCTGTTTTTATTACATATATCGGTGTTTCAGGCGGATTAGAGCGGTTTTACGTGTACATCTTCCATCGGTAATATAAACGGAAAATCAGGAACATTTTAATTAATTCTAATGAAAACACATTGATTTTTTATCATTTGTATTTGAAACAACATTGTCATATGTCTTTTCTTGAATCTAAATAATACGAAACCTCGCTCTATGATTTGAAGTTAAAATCCTCAAATATGGTAATATAGTAACTTTTTTCACGTTATTCATGTAGTTTGATTTTACGTATATATATTCGTTTTTACCAATATTTCGATACTACTTCATGTTTTCTCATGATATGTGATTTGGCCTTCAAATCTCAGAATTTCGCAAATTTTGCATTTTTAAGCAAGTTTTCTTGCATTTTGTTTTGTACTAAAAATCATCGAATTTAGCAATATTTTGACCTTTATCATCCCCTTTTCCTTTATGTGATATAAACAAAATATCATCGAATTAGGCAATATTTTGCCGTTTTTCACGTTTTTGTGAATTTTCAGTTTATTGTTATTAATTCATTAAATATACGATAAAAATTATGCAAACATAAAATTGATCAGAAAATAACCATAAATACTTCATTTTCAATCATCTATTTATTTCTCGTTAAAATACTGAGTAAGATATTGAAAAGGGGAGAAGTTCTGTTTTTATTGCATATATCGACGTTTCAGCCGGATTAGAGCCGTTTTACGTTTACATCTTCCATCGGTAATATAAACGGAAAATCAGGAACATTTTAGTTAATTCTAATGAAAACACATTGATTTTTATCATTTGTATTGGAAGCAACATCTTTATACGTCTTTTCTAGGGTCTAAAAAATGCGAAACGTCGCTCTATGATTCGAAGTTAAAATCCTCAAATTTGGTATAATAATGACTTTTTTCACGTTTTTCATGTAGTTTGATATTACGTAAATATATTCATTTTTACCAATATTTCGATACTATTTCATGTAGTATCACGATATGTACTTTGGCCTTCAAATCTCAGATTTTCGCATAAAATTGCATTTTAAGCAAGTTTTCTTGCATTTTTTTCGTACTAAAAATCATCGAATTCAGCAATATTTTGACGTTCATCATCCCCTTTTCCTTTATGTGATATAAACAAAATATCATCGAAAAACGCCATATTTTGCTGTTTTTCCACGTTTTTGTGAACTTTCAGTTTATTGCTATTAATTCATTAAATATACGATAAAAATGATGCAAACATTGATTAGAATTTAACATTAAACACTTCATTTTCAATCAACTATTTGTTTCTCGTTAAAATACTAAGTAAGATATTGGAAAGGGGAGAAGTTCTGTTTTTATTACATATATCGGTGTTTCAGGCGGATTAGAGCGGTTTTACGTGTACATCTTCCATCGGTAATATAAACGGAAAATCAGGAACATTTTAATTAATTCTAATGAAAACACATTGATTTTTTATCATTTGTATTTGAAACAACATTGTCATATGTCTTTTCTTGAATCTAAATAATACGAAACCTCGCTCTATGATTTGAAGTTAAAATCCTCAAATATGGTAATATAGTAACTTTTTTCACGTTATTCATGTAGTTTGATTTTACGTATATATATTCGTTTTTACCAATATTTCGATACTACTTCATGTTTTCTCATGATATGTGATTTGGCCTTCAAATCTCAGAATTTCGCAAATTTTGCATTTTTAAGCAAGTTTTCTTGCATTTTGTTTTGTACTAAAAATCATCGAATTTAGCAATATTTTGACCTTTATCATCCCCTTTTCCTTTATGTGATATAAACAAAATATCATCGAATTAGGCAATATTTTGCCGTTTTTCACGTTTTTGTGAATTTTCAGTTTATTGTTATTAATTCATTAAATATACGATAAAAATTATGCAAACATAAAATTGATCAGAAAATAACCATAAATACTTCATTTTCAATCATCTATTTATTTCTCGTTAAAATACTGAGTAAGATATTGAAAAGGGGAGAAGTTCTGTTTTTATTGCATATATCGACGTTTCAGCCGGATTAGAGCCGTTTTACGTTTACATCTTCCATCGGTAATATAAACGGAAAATCAGGAACATTTTAGTTAATTCTAATGAAAACACATTGATTTTTATCATTTGTATTGGAAGCAACATCTTTATACGTCTTTTCTAGGGTCTAAAAAAAACGAAACGTCGCTCTATGATTCGAAGGAAAAATCCTCAAATTTGGTATAATAATGACTTTTTTCACGTTTTTCATGTTGTTTGATATTACGTAAAATATTCATTTTTATCTATATTTTGATACTATTTCATGTAGTATCACGATATGTGCTTTGGCCTTCAAATCTCAGATTTTCGCAAAAAATTGCATTTTAAGCAAGTTTTCTTGCATTTTGTTTCGTACTAAAAATCATCGAATTCAGCAATATTTTGACGTTTATCATCCCCTTTTCCTTTATGTGATATAAACAAAATATCATCGAATAACGCAATATTTTGGTGTTTTTCCACGTTTTTGTGAACTTTCAGTTTATTGCTATTTATTCATTATATATACGATAAGAATGATGCAAACATTGATTAGAAATTAACATTAAACAATCAATTTTCAATCAACTATTTGTTTCTCGATAAAATACTAAGTAAGATATTGGAAAGGGGAGAAGTTCTGTTTTTATTACATATATCGGCGTTTCAGGCGGATTAAAGCGGTTTTACGTGTACATCTTCCATCGGTAATATAAACGGAAAATCAGGAACATTTTAGTTAATTCTAATGAAAACACATTGATTTTTTATCATTTGTATTTGAAACAACATTGTCATATGTCTTTTCTTGGATCTAAATAATACGAAACCTCGCTCTATGATTTGAAGTTAAAATCCTCAAATATGGTAATATAGTGACTTTTTTCACGTTATTCATGTAGTTTGATTTTACGTATATATATTCGTTTTTACCAATATTTCGATACTACTTCATGTTTTCTCACGATATGTGATTTGGCATTCAAATCTCAGAATTTCGCAAATTTTGCATTTTTAAGCAAGTTTTCTTCCATTTTGTTTTGTACTAAAAATCATCGAATTTAGCAATATTTTGACCTTTATCATCCCCTTTTCCTTTATGTGATTTGAACAAAATGTCATGGAATTAGGCAATATTTTGCCGTTTTTCCACGTTTTTGTGAATTTTCAGTTTATTGTTAATAATTCATTAAATATACGATAAAAATTATGCAAACATAAAATTGATCAGAAAATAACCTTAAATACTTCATTTTCAATCTTCTATTTGTTTCTCGTTAAAGTACTGAGTAAGATATTGAAAAGGGGAGAAGTTCTGTTTTTATTGCATATATCGAAGTTTCAGCCGGATTAGAGCCGTTTTACGTGTACATCTTACATCGGTAATATAAACGGAAAATCAGGAACATTTTAGTTAATTCTAATGAAAACACATTGATTTTTATCATTTGTATTGGAAGCAACATCTTTATACATCTTTTCTAGGGTCTAAAAAATACGAAACGTCGCTCTATGATTCGAAGTTAAAATCCTCAAATTTGGTATAATAATGACTTTTTTCACGTTTTTCATGTAGTTTGATATTACGTAAATATATTCATTTTTACCAATATTTCGATACTATTTCATGTAGTATCACGATATGTACTTTGGCCTTCAAATCTCAGATTTTCGCATAAAATTGCATTTTAAGCAAGTTTTCTTGCATTTTTTTCGTACTAAAAATCATCGAATTCAGCAATATTTTGACGTTCATCATCCCCTTTTCCTTTATGTGATATAAACAAAATATCATCGAAAAACGCAATATTTTGCTGTTTTTCCACGTTTTTGTGAACTTTCAGTTTATTGCTATTAATTCATTAAATATACGATAAAAATAATGCAAACATTGATTAGAAATTAACATTAAACACTTCATTTTCAATCAACTATTTGTTTCTCGTTAAAATACTAAGTAAGATATTGGAAAGGGGAGAAGTTCTGTTTTTATTACATATATCGGTGTTTCAGGCGGATTAGAGCGGTTTTACGTGTACATCTTCCATCGGTAATATAAACGGAAAATCAGGAACATTTTAATTAATTCTAATGAAAACACATTGATTTTTTATCATTTGTATTTGAAACAACATTGTCATATGTCTTTTCTTGAATCTAAATAATACGAAACCTCGCTCTATGATTTGAAGTTAAAATCCTCAAATATGGTAATATAGTAACTTTTTTCACGTTATTCATGTAGTTTGATTTTACGTATATATATTCGTTTTTACCAATATTTCGATACTACTTCATGTTTTCTCATGATATGTGATTTGGCCTTCAAATCTCAGAATTTCGCAAATTTTGCATTTTTAAGCAAGTTTTCTTGCATTTTGTTTTGTACTAAAAATCATCGAATTTAGCAATATTTTGACCTTTATCATCCCCTTTTCCTTTATGTGATATAAACAAAATATCATCGAATTAGGCAATATTTTGCCGTTTTTCACGTTTTTGTGAATTTTCAGTTTATTGTTATTTATTCATTAAATATACGATAAAAATTATGCAAACATAAAATTGATCAGAAAATAACCATAAATACTTCATTTTCAATCATCTATTTATTTCTCGTTAAAATACTGAGTAAGATATTGAAAAGGGGAGAAGTTCTGTTTTTATTGCATATATCGACGTTTCAGCCGGATTAGAGCCGTTTTACGTTTACATCTTCCATCGGTAATATAAACGGAAAATCAGGAACATTTTAGTTAATTCTAATGAAAACACATTGATTTTTATCATTTGTATTGGAAGCAACATCTTTATACGTCTTTTCTAGGGTCTAAAAAATGCGAAACGTCGCTCTATGATTCGAAGTTAAAATCCTCAAATTTGGTATAATAATGACTTTTTTCACGTTTTTCATGTAGTTTGATATTACGTAAATATATTCATTTTTACCAATATTTCGATACTATTTCATGTAGTATCACGATATGTACTTTGGCCTTCAAATCTCAGATTTTCGCATAAAATTGCATTTTAAGCAAGTTTTCTTGCATTTTTTTCGTACTAAAAATCATCGAATTCAGCAATATTTTGACGTTCATCATCCCCTTTTCCTTTATGTGATATAAACAAAATATCATCGAAAAACGCAATATTTTGCTGTTTTTCCACGTTTTTGTGAACTTTCAGTTTATTGCTATTAATTCATTAAATATACGATAAAAATGATGCAAACATTGATTACAATTTAACATTAAACACTTCATTTTCAATCAACTATTTGTTTCTCGTTAAAATACTAAGTAAGATATTGGAAAGGGGAGAAGTTCTGTTTTTATTACATATATCGGTGTTTCAGGCGGATTAGAGCGGTTTTACGTGTACATCTTCCATCGGTAATATAAACGGAAAATCAGGAACATTTTAATTAATTCTAATGAAAACACATTGATTTTTTATCATTTGTATTTGAAACAACATTGTCATATGTCTTTTCTTGAATCTAAATAATACGAAACCTCGCTCTATGATTTGAAGTTAAAATCCTCAAATATGGTAATATAGTAACTTTTTTCACGTTATTCATGTAGTTTGATTTTACGTATATATATTCGTTTTTACCAATATTTCGATACTACTTCATGTTTTCTCATGATATGTGATTTGGCCTTCAAATCTCAGAATTTCGCAAATTTTGCATTTTTAAGCAAGTTTTCTTGCATTTTGTTTTGTACTAAAAATCATCGAATTTAGCAATATTTTGACCTTTATCATCCCCTTTTCCTTTATGTGATATAAACAAAATATCATCGAATTAGGCAATATTTTGCCGTTTTTCACGTTTTTGTGAATTTTCAGTTTATTGTTATTAATTCATTAAATATACGATAAAAATTATGCAAACATAAAATTGATCAGAAAATAACCATAAATACTTCATTTTCAATCATCTATTTATTTCTCGTTAAAATACTGAGTAAGATATTGAAAAGGGGAGAAGTTCTGTTTTTATTGCATATATCGACGTTTCAGCCGGATTAGAGCCGTTTTACGTTTACATCTTCCATCGGTAATATAAACGGAAAATCAGGAACATTTTAGTTAATTCTAATGAAAACACATTGATTTTTATCATTTGTATTGGAAGCAACATCTTTATACGTCTTTTCTAGGGTCTAAAAAAAACGAAACGTCGCTCTATGATTCGAAGGAAAAATCCTCAAATTTGGTATAATAATGACTTTTTTCACGTTTTTCATGTTGTTTGATATTACGTAAAATATTCATTTTTATCTATATTTTGATACTATTTCATGTAGTATCACGATATGTGCTTTGGCCTTCAAATCTCAGATTTTCGCAAAAAATTGCATTTTAAGCAAGTTTTCTTGCATTTTGTTTCGTACTAAAAATCATCGAATTCAGCAATATTTTGACGTTTATCATCCCCTTTTCCTTTATGTGATATAAACAAAATATCATCGAATAACGCAATATTTTGGTGTTTTTCCACGTTTTTGTGAACTTTCAGTTTATTGCTATTTATTCATTATATATACGATAAAAATGATGCAAACATTGATTAGAAATTAACATTAAACAATCAATTTACAATCAACTATTTGTTTCTCGATAAAATACTAAGTAAGATATTGGAAAGGGGAGAAGTTCTGTTTTTATTACATATATCGGCGTTTCAGGCGGATTAGAGCGGTTTTACGTGTACATCTTCCATCGGTAATATAAACGGAAAATCAGGAACATTTTAGTTAATTCTAATGAAAACACATTGATTTTTTATCATTTGTATTTGAAACAACATTGTCATATGTCTTTTCTTGGATCTAAATAATACGAAACCTCGCTCTATGATTTGAAGTTAAAATCCTCAAATATGGTAATATAGTGACTTTTTTCACGTTATTCATGTAGTTTGATTTTACGTATATATATTCGTTTTTACCAATATTTCGATACTACTTCATGTTTTCTCACGATATGTGATTTGGCCTTCAAATCTCAGAATTTCGCAAATTTTGCATTTTTAAGCAAGTTTTCTTCCATTTTGTTTTGTACTAAAAATCATCGAATTTAGCAATATTTTGACCTTTATCATCCCCTTTTCCTTTATGAGATTTGAACAAAATGTCATCGAATTAGGCAATATTTTGCCGTTTTTCCACGTATTTGTGAATTTTCAGTTTATTGTTTTTAATCCATTAAATATACGATAAAAATTATGCAAACACTTAATTGATCAGAAAATAACCTTAAATACTTCATTTTCAATCATCTATTTGTTTCTCGTTAAAATACTGAGTAAGATATTGAAAAGGGGAGAAGTTCTGTTTTTATTGCATATAACGACGTTTCAGCCGGATTAGAGCCGTTTTACGTGTACATCTTCCATCGGTTTATCATCCCCTTTTCCTTTATGTGATATAAACAAAATATCATCGAATTAGGCAATATTTTGCTGTTTTTCCACGTTTTTGTGAACTTTTAGTTTATTGCTATTAATTCATTATATATACGATAAAAATGATGCAAACACATAATTGATTAGAAATTAAACTTAAACATTTCATTTTCAATCAACTATTTGTTTCTCGTTAAAATACTGAGTAAGATATTGAAAAGGGGAGAAGTTCTGTTTTTATTGTATATATCGACGTTTCAGCCGGATTAGAGCCGTTTTACGTGTACATCTTCCATCGGTAATATAAACGGAAAATCAGGAACATTTTAGTTAATTCTAATGAAAACACATTGATTTTTATCATTTGTATTGGAAGCAACATCTTTATACGTCTTTTCTAGGGTCTAAAAAATACGAAACGTCGCTCTATGATTCGAAGGTAAAATCCTCAAATTTGGTATAATAATGACTTTTTTCACGTTTTTCATGTTGTTTGATATTACGTAAAATATTCATTTTTATCTATATTTTGATACTATTTCATGTAGTATCACGATATGTGCTTTTGCCTTCAAATCTCAGATTTTCGCAAAAAATTGCATTTTAAGCAAGTTTTCTTGCATTTTGTTTCGTACTAAAAATCATCGAATTCAGCAATATTTTGACGTTTATCATCCCCTTTTCCTTTATGTGATATAAACAAAATATCATCGAAAAACGCAATATTTTGGTGTTTTTCCACGTTTTTGTGAACTTTCAGTTTATTGCTATTAATTCATTAAATATACGATAAAAATGATGCAAACATTGATTAGAAATTAACATTAAACACTTCATTTTCAATCAACTATTTGTTTCTCGTTAAAATACTAAGTAAGATATTGGAAAGGGGAGAAGTTCTGTTTTTATTACATATATCGGCGTTTCAGCCGGATTAGAGCGGTTTTACGTGTACATCTTCCATCGGTAATATAAACGGAAAATCAGGAACATTTTAGTTAATTCTAATGAAAACACATTGATTTTTTATCATTTGTATTTGAAACAACATTGTCATATGTCTTTTCTTGAATCTAAATAATACGAAACCTCGCTCTATGATTTGAAGTTAAAATCCTCAAATATGGTAATAGAGTGACTTTTTTCACGTTATTCATGTAGTTTGATTTTACGTATATATATTCGTTTTTACCAATATTTCGATACTACTTCATGTTTTCTCATGATATGTGATTTGGCCTTCAAATCTCAGAATTTCGCAAATTTTGCATTTTTAAGCAAGTTTTCTTGCATTTTGTTTTGTACTAAAAATCATCGAATTTAGCAATATTTTGACGTTCATCATCCCCTTTTCCTTTATGTGATATAAACAAAATATCAACGAATTAGGCAATATTTTGCCGTTTTTCACGTTTTTGTGAATTTTCAGTTTATTGTTATTAATTCATTAAATATACGATAAAAATTATGCAAACATAAAATTGATCAGAAAATAACCTTAAATACTTCATTTTCAATCTTCTATTTGTTTCTCGTTAAAATACTGAGTAAGATATTGAAAAGGGGAGAAGTTCTGTTTTTATTGCATATTTCGAAGTTTCAGCCGGATTAGAGCCGTTTTACGTGTACATCTTCCATCGGTAATATAAACGGAAAATCAGGAACATTTTAGTTAATTCTAATGAAAACACATTGATTTTTATCATTTGTATTGGAAGCAACATCTTTATACATCTTTTCTAGGGTCTAAAAAATAAGAAACGTCGCTCTATGATTCGAAGTTAAAATCCTCAAATTTGGTATAATAATGACTTTTTTCACGTTTTTCATGTAGTTTGATATTACGTAAATTTATTCATTTTTACCAATATTTCGATACTATTTCATGTAGTATCACGATATGTACTTTGGCCTTCAAATCTCAGATTTTCGCATAAAATTGCATTTTAAGCAAGTTTTCTTGCATTTTTTTTTGTAATAAAACCATCGAATTCAGCAATATTTTGACGTTCATCATCCCCTTTTCCTTTATGTGATATAAACAAAATATCATCGAATTAGGCAATATTTTGCTGTTTTTCCACGTTTTTGTGAACTTTCAGTTTGTTGCTATTAATTCATTATATATACGATAAAAATGATGCAAACACATAATTGATTAGAAACTAACCTTAAACACTTCATTTTCAATCAACTATTTGTTTCTCGTTAAAATACTGAGTAAGATATTGGAAAGTGGAGAAGTTCTGTTTTTATTGCATATATCGACGTTTCAGCCGGATTAGAGCGGTTTTACGTGTACATCTTCCATCGGTAATATAAACGGAAAATCAGGAACATTTTAGTTAATTCTAATGAAAACACATTGTTTTTTTATCATTTGTATTTGAAACAACATTGTCATATGTCTTTTCTTGGATCTAAATAATACGAAACCTAGTTCTATGATTTGAAGTTAAAATCTTCAAATATGGTAATATAGTGACTTTTTTCACGTTATTCATGTAGTTTGATTTTACGTATATATATTCGTTTTACCAATATTTCAATACTACTTCATGTTTTCTCATGATGTGTGATTTGGCCTTCATATCTCAGAATTTCGCAAATTTTGCATTTTAAAGCAAGATTTCTTCCATTTTGTTTTGTACTAAAAATCATCGAATTTAGCAATATTTTGACCTATATCATCCCCTTTTCCTTTATGTGATTTAAACAAAATATCATCGAATTAGGCAATATTTTGCCGTTTTTCCACGTTTTTGTGAATTTTCAGTTTATTGTTATTAATTCATTAAATATACGATAAAAATTATGCAAACATAAAATTGATCAGAAAATAACCATAAATACTTCTTTTTCAATCATCTATTTGTTTCTCGTTAAAATACTGAGTAAGATATTGGAAAGGGGAGAAGTTCTGTTTTTATTGCATATATCGGCGTTTCAGCCGGATTAGAGCGGTTTTACGTGTACATCTTCCATCGGTAATATAAACGGAAAATCAGGAACATTTTAGTTAATTCTAATGAAAACACATTGATTTTTATCATTTGTATTGGAAGCAACATCTTTATACGTCTTTTCTAGGGTCTAAAAAATACGAAACGTCGCTCTATGATTCGAAGTTAAATCCTCAAATTTAGTATAATAATGACTTTTTTCACGTTTTTCATGTTGTTTGAAATTACGTAAAATATATTAATTTTACCTATATTTCGATACTATTTCATGTAGTATCACGATATGTGCTTTGGCCTTCAAATCTCAGATTTTTGAATAAAATTGCATTTTAAGCAAATTTTCTTGCATTTTGTTTTGTACTAAAAATCATCGAATTTAGCAATATTGTGACCTTTATCATCCCCTTTTCCTTTATGTGATTTAAACAAAATATCATCGAATTAGGCAATATTTTGCCGTTTTTCCACGTTTTTGTGAATTTTCAGTTTATTGTTATTAATCCATTAAATATACGATAAAAATTATGCAAACACTTAATTGATCAGAAAATAACCTTAAATACTTCATTTTCAATCATCTATTTGTTTCTCGTTAAAATACTGAGTAAGATATTGAAAAGGGGAGAAGTTCTGTTTTTATTGCATATAACGACGTTTCAGCCGGAGTAGAGCCGTTTTACGTGTACATCTTCCATCGGTTTATCATCCCCTTTTCCTTTATGTGATATAAACAAAATATCATCAAATTAGGCAATATTTTGCTGTTTTTCCACGTTTTTGTGAACTTTTAGTTTATTGCTATTAATTCATTAAATATACGATAAAAATGATGCAAACACATAATTGATTAGAAATTAAACTTAAACATTTCATTTTCAATCAACTATTTGTTTCTCGTTAAAATACTGAGTAAGATATTGAAAAGGGGAGAAGTTCTGTTTTTATTGTATATATCGACGTTTCAGCCGGATTAGAGCCGTTTTACGTGTACATCTTCCATCGGTAATATAAACGGAAAATCAGGAACATTTTAGTTAATTCTAATGAAAACACATTGATTTTTATCATTTGTATTGGAAGCAACATCTTTATACGTCTTTTCTAGGGTCTAAAAAATACGAAACGTCGCTCTATGATTCGAAGGTAAAATCCTCAAATTTGGTATAATAATGACTTTTTTCACGTTTTTCATGTTGTTTGATATTACGTAAAATATTCATTTTTATCTATATTTTGATACTATTTCATGTAGTATCACGATATGTGCTTTTGCCTTCAAATCTCAGATTTTCGCAAAAAATTGCATTTTAAGCAAGTTTTCTTGCATTTTGTTTCGTACTAAAAATCATCGAATTCAGCAATATTTTGACGTTTATCATCCCCTTTTCCTTTATGTGATATAAACAAAATATCATCGAAAAACGCAATATTTTGGTGTTTTTCCACGTTTTTGTGAACTTTCAGTTTATTGCTATTAATTCATTAAATATACGATAAAAATGATGCAAACATTGATTAGAAATTAACATTAAACACTTCATTTTCAATCAACTATTTGTTTCTCGTTAAAATACTAAGTAAGATATTGGAAAGGGGAGAAGTTCTGTTTTTATTACATATATCGGCGTTTCAGCCGGATTAGAGCGGTTTTACGTGTACATCTTCCATCGGTAATATAAACGGAAAATCAGGAACATTTTAGTTAATTCTAATGAAAACACATTGATTTTTTATCATTTGTATTTGAAACAACATTGTCATATGTCTTTTCTTGAATCTAAATAATACGAAACCTCGCTCTATGATTTGAAGTTAAAATCCTCAAATATGGTAATAGAGTGACTTTTTTCACGTTATTCATGTAGTTTGATTTTACGTATATATATTCGTTTTTACCAATATTTCGATACTACTTCATGTTTTCTCATGATATGTGATTTGGCCTTCAAATCTCAGAATTTCGCAAATTTTGCATTTTTAAGCAAGTTTTCTTGCATTTTGTTTTGTACTAAAAATCATCGAATTTAGCAATATTTTGACGTTCATCATCCCCTTTTCCTTTATGTGATATAAACAAAATATCAACGAATTAGGCAATATTTTGCCGTTTTTCACGTTTTTGTGAATTTTCAGTTTATTGTTATTAATTCATTAAATATACGATAAAAATTATGCAAACATAAAATTGATCAGAAAATAACCTTAAATACTTCATTTTCAATCTTCTATTTGTTTCTCGTTAAAATACTGAGTAAGATATTGAAAAGGGGAGAAGTTCTGTTTTTATTGCATATTTCGAAGTTTCAGCCGGATTAGAGCCGTTTTACGTGTACATCTTCCATCGGTAATATAAACGGAAAATCAGGAACATTTTAGTTAATTCTAATGAAAACACATTGATTTTTATCATTTGTATTGGAAGCAACATCTTTATACATCTTTTCTAGGGTCTAAAAAATACGAAACGTCGCTCTATGATTCGAAGTTAAAATCCTCAAATTTGGTATAATAATGACTTTTTTCACGTTTTTCATGTAGTTTGATATTACGTAAATTTATTCATTTTTACCAATATTTCGATACTATTTCATGTAGTATCACGATATGTACTTTGGCCTTCAAATCTCAGATTTTCGCATAAAATTGCATTTTAAGCAAGTTTTCTTGCATTTTTTTTTGTAATAAAAACCATCGAATTCAGCAATATTTTGACGTTCATCATCCCCTTTTCCTTTATGTGATATAAACAAAATATCATCGAATTAGGCAATATTTTGCTGTTTTTCCACGTTTTTGTGAACTTTCAGTTTGTTGCTATTAATTCATTATATATACGATAAAAATGATGCAAACACATAATTGATTAGAAACTAACCTTAAACACTTCATTTTCAATCAACTATTTGTTTCTCGTTAAAATACTGAGTAAGATATTGGAAAGTGGAGAAGTTCTGTTTTTATTGCATATATCGACGTTTCAGCCGGATTAGAGCGGTTTTACGTGTACATCTTCCATCGGTAATATAAACGGAAAATCAGGAACATTTTAGTTAATTCTAATGAAAACACATTGTTTTTTTATCATTTGTATTTGAAACAACATTGTCATATGTCTTTTCTTGGATCTAAATAATACGAAACCTAGTTCTATGATTTGAAGTTAAAATCTTCAAATATGGTAATATAGTGACTTTTTTCACGTTATTCATGTAGTTTGATTTTACGTATATATATTCGTTTTACCAATATTTCAATACTACTTCATGTTTTCTCATGATGTGTGATTTGGCCTTCATATCTCAGAATTTCGCAAATTTTGCATTTTAAAGCAAGATTTCTTCCATTTTGTTTTGTACTAAAAATCATCGAATTTAGCAATATTTTGACCTATATCATCCCCTTTTCCTTTATGTGATTTAAACAAAATATCATCGAATTAGGCAATATTTTGCCGTTTTTCCACGTTTTTGTGAATTTTCAGTTTATTGTTATTAATTCATTAAATATACGATAAAAATTATGCAAACATAAAATTGATCAGAAAATAACCATAAATACTTCTTTTTCAATCATCTATTTGTTTCTCGTTAAAATACTGAGTAAGATATTGGAAAGGGGAGAAGTTCTGTTTTTATTGCATATATCGGCGTTTCAGCCGGATTAGAGCGGTTTTACGTGTACATCTTCCATCGGTAATATAAACGGAAAATCAGGAACATTTTAGTTAATTCTAATGAAAACACATTGATTTTTATCATTTGTATTGGAAGCAACATCTATATACGTCTTTTCTAGGCTCTAAAAAATACGAAACGTCGCTCTATGATTCGAAGTTAAATCCTCAAATTTAGTATAATAATGACTTTTTTCACGTTTTTCATGTTGTTTGAAATTACGTAAAATATATTCATTTTACCTATATTTCGATACTATTTCATGTAGTATCACGATATGTGCTTTGGCCTTCAAATCTCAGATTTTTGAATAAAATTGCATTTTAAGCAAATTTTCTTGCATTTTGTTTTGTACTAAAAATCATCGAATTTAGCAATATTGTGACCTTTATCATCCCCTTTTCCTTTATGTGATTTAAACAAAATATCATCGAATTAGGCAATATTTTGCCGTTTTTCCACGTTTTTGTGAATTTTCAGTTTATTGTTATTAATCCATTAAATATACGATAAAAATTATGCAAACACTTAATTGATCAGAAAATAACCTTAAATACTTCATTTTCAATCATCTATTTGTTTCTCGTTAAAATACTGAGTAAGATATTGAAAAGGGGAGAAGTTCTGTTTTTATTGCATATAACGACGTTTCAGCCGGAGTAGAGCCGTTTTACGTGTACATCTTCCATCGGTTTATCATCCCCTTTTCCTTTATGTGATATAAACAAAATATCATCAAATTAGGCAATATTTTGCTGTTTTTCCACGTTTTTGTGAACTTTTAGTTTATTGCTATTAATTCATTAAATATACGATAAAAATGATGCAAACACATAATTGATTAGAAATTAAACTTAAACATTTCATTTTCAATCAACTATTTGTTTCTCGTTAAAATACTGAGTAAGATATTGAAAAGGGGAGAAGTTCTGTTTTTATTGTATATATCGACGTTTCAGCCGGATTAGAGCCGTTTTACGTGTACATCTTCCATCGGTAATATAAACGGAAAATCAGGAACATTTTAGTTAATTCTAATGAAAACACATTGATTTTTATCATTTGTATTGGAAGCAACATCTTTATACGTCTTTTCTAGGGTCTAAAAAATACGAAACGTCGCTCTATGATTCGAAGGTAAAATCCTCAAATTTGGTATAATAATGACTTTTTTCACGTTTTTCATGTTGTTTGATATTACGTAAAATATTCATTTTTATCTATATTTTGATACTATTTCATGTAGTATCACGATATGTGCTTTTGCCTTCAAATCTCAGATTTTCGCAAAAAATTGCATTTTAAGCAAGTTTTCTTGCATTTTGTTTCGTACTAAAAATCATCGAATTCAGCAATATTTTGACGTTTATCATCCCCTTTTCCTTTATGTGATATAAACAAAATATCATCGAAAAACGCAATATTTTGGTGTTTTTCCACGTTTTTGTGAACTTTCAGTTTATTGCTATTAATTCATTAAATATACGATAAAAATGATGCAAACATTGATTAGAAATTAACATTAAACACTTCATTTTCAATCAACTATTTGTTTCTCGTTAAAATACTAAGTAAGATATTGGAAAGGGGAGAAGTTCTGTTTTTATTACATATATCGGCGTTTCAGCCGGATTAGAGCGGTTTTACGTGTACATCTTCCATCGGTAATATAAACGGAAAATCAGGAACATTTTAGTTAATTCTAATGAAAACACATTGATTTTTTATCATTTGTATTTGAAACAACATTGTCATATGTCTTTTCTTGAATCTAAATAATACGAAACCTCGCTCTATGATTTGAAGTTAAAATCCTCAAATATGGTAATATAGTGACTTTTTTCACGTTATTCATGTAGTTTGATTTTACGTATATATATTCGTTTTACCAATATTTCAATACTACTTCATGTTTTCTCATGATGTGTGATTTGGCCTTCATATCTCAGAATTTCGCAAATTTTGCATTTTAAAGCAAGATTTCTTCCATTTTGTTTTGTACTAAAAATCATCGAATTTAGCAATATTTTGACCTATATCATCCCCTTTTCCTTTATGTGATTTAAACAAAATATCATCGAATTAGGCAATATTTTGCCGTTTTTCCACGTTTTTGTGAATTTTCAGTTTATTGTTATTAATTCATTAAATATACGATAAAAATTATGCAAACATAAAATTGATCAGAAAATAACCATAAATACTTCTTTTTCAATCATCTATTTGTTTCTCGTTAAAATACTGAGTAAGATATTGGAAAGGGGAGAAGTTCTGTTTTTATTGCATATATCGGCGTTTCAGCCGGATTAGAGCGGTTTTACGTGTACATCTTCCATCGGTAATATAAACGGAAAATCAGGAACATTTTAGTTAATTCTAATGAAAACACATTGATTTTTATCATTTGTATTGGAAGCAACATCTATATACGTCTTTTCTAGGCTCTAAAAAATACGAAACGTCGCTCTATGATTCGAAGTTAAATCCTCAAATTTAGTATAATAATGACTTTTTTCACGTTTTTCATGTTGTTTGAAATTACGTAAAATATATTCATTTTACCTATATTTCGATACTATTTCATGTAGTATCACGATATGTGCTTTGGCCTTCAAATCTCAGATTTTTGAATAAAATTGCATTTTAAGCAAATTTTCTTGCATTTTGTTTTGTACTAAAAATCATCGAATTTAGCAATATTGTGACCTTTATCATCCCCTTTTCCTTTATGTGATTTAAACAAAATATCATCGAATTAGGCAATATTTTGCCGTTTTTCCACGTTTTTGTGAATTTTCAGTTTATTGTTATTAATCCATTAAATATACGATAAAAATTATGCAAACACTTAATTGATCAGAAAATAACCTTAAATACTTCATTTTCAATCATCTATTTGTTTCTCGTTAAAATACTGAGTAAGATATTGAAAAGGGGAGAAGTTCTGTTTTTATTGCATATAACGACGTTTCAGCCGGAGTAGAGCCGTTTTACGTGTACATCTTCCATCGGTTTATCATCCCCTTTTCCTTTATGTGATATAAACAAAATATCATCAAATTAGGCAATATTTTGCTGTTTTTCCACGTTTTTGTGAACTTTTAGTTTATTGCTATTAATTCATTAAATATACGATAAAAATGATGCAAACACATAATTGATTAGAAATTAAACTTAAACATTTCATTTTCAATCAACTATTTGTTTCTCGTTAAAATACTGAGTAAGATATTGAAAAGGGGAGAAGTTCTGTTTTTATTGTATATATCGACGTTTCAGCCGGATTAGAGCCGTTTTACGTGTACATCTTCCATCGGTAATATAAACGGAAAATCAGGAACATTTTAGTTAATTCTAATGAAAACACATTGATTTTTATCATTTGTATTGGAAGCAACATCTTTATACGTCTTTTCTAGGGTCTAAAAAATACGAAACGTCGCTCTATGATTCGAAGGTAAAATCCTCAAATTTGGTATAATAATGACTTTTTTCACGTTTTTCATGTTGTTTGATATTACGTAAAATATTCATTTTTATCTATATTTTGATACTATTTCATGTAGTATCACGATATGTGCTTTTGCCTTCAAATCTCAGATTTTCGCAAAAAATTGCATTTTAAGCAAGTTTTCTTGCATTTTGTTTCGTACTAAAAATCATCGAATTCAGCAATATTTTGACGTTTATCATCCCCTTTTCCTTTATGTGATATAAACAAAATATCATCGAAAAACGCAATATTTTGGTGTTTTTCCACGTTTTTGTGAACTTTCAGTTTATTGCTATTAATTCATTAAATATACGATAAAAATGATGCAAACATTGATTAGAAATTAACATTAAACACTTCATTTTCAATCAACTATTTGTTTCTCGTTAAAATACTAAGTAAGATATTGGAAAGGGGAGAAGTTCTGTTTTTATTACATATATCGGCGTTTCAGCCGGATTAGAGCGGTTTTACGTGTACATCTTCCATCGGTAATATAAACGGAAAATCAGGAACATTTTAGTTAATTCTAATGAAAACACATTGATTTTTTATCATTTGTATTTGAAACAACATTGTCATATGTCTTTTCTTGAATCTAAATAATACGAAACCTCGCTCTATGATTTGAAGTTAAAATCCTCAAATATGGTAATAGAGTGACTTTTTTCACGTTATTCATGTAGTTTGATTTTACGTATATATATTCGTTTTTACCAATATTTCGATACTACTTCATGTTTTCTCATGATATGTGATTTGGCCTTCAAATCTCAGAATTTCGCAAATTTTGCATTTTTAAGCAAGTTTTCTTGCATTTTGTTTTGTACTAAAAATCATCGAATTTAGCAATATTTTGACGTTCATCATCCCCTTTTCCTTTATGTGATATAAACAAAATATCAACGAATTAGGCAATATTTTGCCGTTTTTCACGTTTTTGTGAATTTTCAGTTTATTGTTATTAATTCATTAAATATACGATAAAAATTATGCAAACATAAAATTGATCAGAAAATAACCTTAAATACTTCATTTTCAATCTTCTATTTGTTTCTCGTTAAAATACTGAGTAAGATATTGAAAAGGGGAGAAGTTCTGTTTTTATTGCATATTTCGAAGTTTCAGCCTGGATTAGAGCCGTTTTACGTGTACATCTTCCATCGGTAATATAAACGGAAAATCAGGAACATTTTAGTTAATTCTAATGAAAACACATTGATTTTTATCATTTGTATTGGAAGCAACATCTTTATACATCTTTTCTAGGGTCTAAAAAATACGAAACGTCGCTCTATGATTCGAAGTTAAAATCCTCAAATTTGGTATAATAATGACTTTTTTCACGTTTTTCATGTAGTTTGATATTACGTAAATTTATTCATTTTTACCAATATTTCGATACTATTTCATGTAGTATCACGATATGTACTTTGGCCTTCAAATCTCAGATTTTCGCATAAAATTGCATTTTAAGCAAGTTTTCTTGCATTTTTTTTTTGTAATAAAAACCATCGAATTCAGCAATATTTTGACGTTCATCATCCCCTTTTCCTTTATGTGATATAAACAAAATATCATCGAATTAGGCAATATTTTGCTGTTTTTCCACGTTTTTGTGAACTTTCAGTTTGTTGCTATTAATTCATTATATATACGATAAAAATGATGCAAACACATAATTGATTAGAAACTAACCTTAAACACTTCATTTTCAATCAACTATTTGTTTCTCGTTAAAATACTGAGTAAGATATTGGAAAGTGGAGAAGTTCTGTTTTTATTGCATATATCGACGTTTCAGCCGGATTAGAGCGGTTTTACGTGTACATCTTCCATCGGTAATATAAACGGAAAATCAGGAACATTTTAGTTAATTCTAATGAAAACACATTGTTTTTTTATCATTTGTATTTGAAACAACATTGTCATATGTCTTTTCTTGGATCTAAATAATACGAAACCTAGTTCTATGATTTGAAGTTAAAATCTTCAAATATGGTAATATAGTGACTTTTTTCACGTTATTCATGTAGTTTGATTTTACGTATATATATTCGTTTTACCAATATTTCAATACTACTTCATGTTTTCTCATGATGTGTGATTTGGCCTTCATATCTCAGAATTTCGCAAATTTTGCATTTTAAAGCAAGATTTCTTCCATTTTGTTTTGTACTAAAAATCATCGAATTTAGCAATATTTTGACCTATATCATCCCCTTTTCCTTTATGTGATTTAAACAAAATATCATCGAATTAGGCAATATTTTGCCGTTTTTCCACGTTTTTGTGAATTTTCAGTTTATTGTTATTAATTCATTAAATATACGATAAAAATTATGCAAACATAAAATTGATCAGAAAATAACCATAAATACTTCTTTTTCAATCATCTATTTGTTTCTCGTTAAAATACTGAGTAAGATATTGGAAAGGGGAGAAGTTCTGTTTTTATTGCATATATCGGCGTTTCAGCCGGATTAGAGCGGTTTTACGTGTACATCTTCCATCGGTAATATAAACGGAAAATCAGGAACATTTTAGTTAATTCTAATGAAAACACATTGATTTTTATCATTTGTATTGGAAGCAACATCTTTATACGTCTTTTCTAGGGTCTAAAAAATACGAAACGTCGCTCTATGATTCGAAGTTAAATCCTCAAATTTAGTATAATAATGACTTTTTTCACGTTTTTCATGTTGTTTGAAATTACGTAAAATATATTCATTTTACCTATATTTCGATACTATTTCATGTAGTATCACGATATGTGCTTTGGCCTTCAAATCTCAGATTTTTGAATAAAATTGCATTTTAAGCAAATTTTCTTGCATTTTGTTTTGTACTAAAAATCATCGAATTTAGCAATATTGTGACCTTTATCATCCCCTTTTCCTTTATGTGATTTAAACAAAATATCATCGAATTAGGCAATATTTTGCCGTTTTTCCACGTTTTTGTGAATTTTCAGTTTATTGTTATTAATCCATTAAATATACGATAAAAATTATGCAAACACTTAATTGATCAGAAAATAACCTTAAATACTTCATTTTCAATCATCTATTTGTTTCTCGTTAAAATACTGAGTAAGATATTGAAAAGGGGAGAAGTTCTGTTTTTATTGCATATAACGACGTTTCAGCCGGAGTAGAGCCGTTTTACGTGTACATCTTCCATCGGTTTATCATCCCCTTTTCCTTTATGTGATATAAACAAAATATCATCAAATTAGGCAATATTTTGCTGTTTTTCCACGTTTTTGTGAACTTTTAGTTTATTGCTATTAATTCATTAAATATACGATAAAAATGATGCAAACACATAATTGATTAGAAATTAAACTTAAACATTTCATTTTCAATCAACTATTTGTTTCTCGTTAAAATACTGAGTAAGATATTGAAAAGGGGAGAAGTTCTGTTTTTATTGTATATATCGACGTTTCAGCCGGATTAGAGCCGTTTTACGTGTACATCTTCCATCGGTAATATAAACGGAAAATCAGGAACATTTTAGTTAATTCTAATGAAAACACATTGATTTTTATCATTTGTATTGGAAGCAACATCTTTATACGTCTTTTCTAGGGTCTAAAAAATACGAAACGTCGCTCTATGATTCGAAGGTAAAATCCTCAAATTTGGTATAATAATGACTTTTTTCACGTTTTTCATGTTGTTTGATATTACGTAAAATATTCATTTTTATCTATATTTTGATACTATTTCATGTAGTATCACGATATGTGCTTTTGCCTTCAAATCTCAGATTTTCGCAAAAAATTGCATTTTAAGCAAGTTTTCTTGCATTTTGTTTCGTACTAAAAATCATCGAATTCAGCAATATTTTGACGTTTATCATCCCCTTTTCCTTTATGTGATATAAACAAAATATCATCGAAAAACGCAATATTTTGGTGTTTTTCCACGTTTTTGTGAACTTTCAGTTTATTGCTATTAATTCATTAAATATACGATAAAAATGATGCAAACATTGATTAGAAATTAACATTAAACACTTCATTTTCAATCAACTATTTGTTTCTCGTTAAAATACTAAGTAAGATATTGGAAAGGGGAGAAGTTCTGTTTTTATTACATATATCGGCGTTTCAGCCGGATTAGAGCGGTTTTACGTGTACATCTTCCATCGGTAATATAAACGGAAAATCAGGAACATTTTAGTTAATTCTAATGAAAACACATTGATTTTTTATCATTTGTATTTGAAACAACATTGTCATATGTCTTTTCTTGAATCTAAATAATACGAAACCTCGCTCTATGATTTGAAGTTAAAATCCTCAAATATGGTAATAGAGTGACTTTTTTCACGTTATTCATGTAGTTTGATTTTACGTATATATATTCGTTTTTACCAATATTTCGATACTACTTCATGTTTTCTCATGATATGTGATTTGGCCTTCAAATCTCAGAATTTCGCAAATTTTGCATTTTTAAGCAAGTTTTCTTGCATTTTGTTTTGTACTAAAAATCATCGAATTTAGCAATATTTTGACGTTCATCATCCCCTTTTCCTTTATGTGATATAAACAAAATATCAACGAATTAGGCAATATTTTGCCGTTTTTCACGTTTTTGTGAATTTTCAGTTTATTGTTATTAATTCATTAAATATACGATAAAAATTATGCAAACATAAAATTGATCAGAAAATAACCTTAAATACTTCATTTTCAATCTTCTATTTGTTTCTCGTTAAAATACTGAGTAAGATATTGAAAAGGGGAGAAGTTCTGTTTTTATTGCATATTTCGAAGTTTCAGCCGGATTAGAGCCGTTTTACGTGTACATCTTCCATCGGTAATATAAACGGAAAATCAGGAACATTTTAGTTAATTCTAATGAAAACACATTGATTTTTATCATTTGTATTGGAAGCAACATCTTTATACATCTTTTCTAGGGTCTAAAAAATACGAAACGTCGCTCTATGATTCGAAGTTAAAATCCTCAAATTTGGTATAATAATGACTTTTTTCACGTTTTTCATGTAGTTTGATATTACGTAAATTTATTCATTTTTACCAATATTTCGATACTATTTCATGTAGTATCACGATATGTACTTTGGCCTTCAAATCTCAGATTTTCGCATAAAATTGCATTTTAAGCAAGTTTTCTTGCATTTTTTTTTGTAATAAAAACCATCGAATTCAGCAATATTTTGACGTTCATCATCCCCTTTTCCTTTATGTGATATAAACAAAATATCATCGAATTAGGCAATATTTTGCTGTTTTTCCACGTTTTTGTGAACTTTCAGTTTGTTGCTATTAATTCATTATATATACGATAAAAATGATGCAAACACATAATTGATTAGAAACTAACCTTAAACACTTCATTTTCAATCAACTATTTGTTTCTCATTAAAATACTGAGTAAGATATTGGAAAGTGGAGAAGTTCTGTTTTTATTGCATATATCGACGTTTCAGCCGGATTAGAGCGGTTTTACGTGTACATCTTCCATCGGTAATATAAACGGAAAATCAGGAACATTTTAGTTAATTCTAATGAAAACACATTGTTTTTTTATCATTTGTATTTGAAACAACATTGTCATATGTCTTTTCTTGGATCTAAATAATACGAAACCTAGTTCTATGATTTGAAGTTAAAATCTTCAAATATGGTAATATAATGACTTTTTTCACGTTTTTCATGTTGTTTGAAATTACGTAAAATATATTCATTTTACCTATATTTCGATACTATTTCATGTAGTATCACGATATGTGCTTTGGCCTTCAAATCTCAGATTTTTGAATAAAATTGCATTTTAAGCAAATTTTCTTGCATTTTGTTTTGTACTAAAAATCATCGAATTTAGCAATATTGTGACCTTTATCATCCCCTTTTCCTTTATGTGATTTAAACAAAATATCATCGAATTAGGCAATATTTTGCCGTTTTTCCACGTTTTTGTGAATTTTCAGTTTATTGTTATTAATCCATTAAATATACGATAAAAATTATGCAAACACTTAATTGATCAGAAAATAACCTTAAATACTTCATTTTCAATCATCTATTTGTTTCTCGTTAAAATACTGAGTAAGATATTGCATTTTGTTTTGTACTAAAAATCATCGAATTTAGCAATATTGTGACCTTTATCATCCCCTTTTCCTTTATGTGATTTAAACAAAATATCATCGAATTAGGCAATATTTTGCCGTTTTTCCACGTTTTTGTGAATTTTCAGTTTATTGTTATTAATCCATTAAATATACGATAAAAATTATGCAAACACTTAATTGATCAGAAAATAACCTTAAATACTTCATTTTCAATCATCTATTTGTTTCTCGTTAAAATACTGAGTAAGATATTGAAAAGGGGAGAAGTTCTGTTTTTATTGCATATAACGACGTTTCAGCCGGAGTAGAGCCGTTTTACGTGTACATCTTCCATCGGTTTATCATCCCCTTTTCCTTTATGTGATATAAACAAAATATCATCAAATTAGGCAATATTTTGCTGTTTTTCCACGTTTTTGTGAACTTTTAGTTTATTGCTATTAATTCATTAAATATACGATAAAAATGATGCAAACACATAATTGATTAGAAATTAAACTTAAACATTTCATTTTCAATCAACTATTTGTTTCTCGTTAAAATACTGAGTAAGATATTGAAAAGGGGAGAAGTTCTGTTTTTATTGTATATATCGACGTTTCAGCCGGATTAGAGACGTTTTACGTGTACATCTTCCATCGGTAATATAAACGGAAAATCAGGAACATTTTAGTTAATTCTAATGAAAACACATTCATTTTTATCATTTGTATTGGAAGCAACATCTTTATACGTCTTTTCTAGGGTCTAAAAAATACGAAACGTCGCTCTATGATTCGAAGGTAAAATCCTCAAATTTGGTATAATAATGACTTTTTTCACGTTTTTCATGTTGTTTGATATTACGTAAAATATTCATTTTTATCTATATTTTGATACTATTTCATGTAGTATCACGATATGTGCTTTTGCCTTCAAATCTCAGATTTTCGCAAAAAATTGCATTTTAAGCAAGTTTTCTTGCATTTTGTTTCGTACTAAAAATCATCGAATTCAGCAATATTTTGACGTTTATCATCCCCTTTTCCTTTATGTGATATAAACAAAATATCATCGAAAAACGCAATATTTTGGTGTTTTTCCACGTTTTTGTGAACTTTCAGTTTATTGCTATTAATTCATTAAATATACGATAAAAATGATGCAAACATTGATTAGAAATTAACATTAAACACTTCATTTTCAATCAACTATTTGTTTCTCGTTAAAATACTAAGTAAGATATTGGAAAGGGGAGAAGTTCTTTTTTTTATTACATATATCGGCGTTTCAGCCGGATTAGAGCGGTTTTACGTGTACATCTTCCATCGGTAATATAAACGGAAAATCAGGAACATTTTAGTTAATTCTAATGAAAACACATTGATTTTTTATCATTTGTATTTGAAACAACATTGTCATATGTCTTTTCTTGAATCTAAATAATACGAAACCTCGCTCTATGATTTGAAGTTAAAATCCTCAAATATGGTAATATAGTGACTTTTTTCACGTTATTCATGTAGTTTGATTTTACGTATATATATTCGTTTTTACCAATATTTCGATACTATTTCATGTAGTATCACGATATGTACTTTGGCCTTCAAATCTCAGATTTTCGCATAAAATTGCATTTTAAGCAAGTTTTCTTGCATTTTTTTTTTTGTAATAAAAACCATCGAATTCAGCAATATTTTGACGTTCATCATCCCCTTTTCCTTTATGTGATATAAACAAAATATCATCGAATTAGGCAATATTTTGCTGTTTTTCCACATTTTTGTGAACTTTCAGTTTGTTGCTAATAATTCATTATATATACGATAAAAATGATGCAAACACATAATTGATTAGAAACTAACCTTAAACACTTCATTTTCAATCAACTATTTGTTTCTCGTTAAAATACTGAGTAAGATATTGGAAAGTGGAGAAATTCTGTTTTTATTGCATATATCGACGTTTCAGCCGGATTAGAGCGGTTTTACGTGTACATCTTCCATCGGTAATATAAACGGAAAATCAGGAACATTTTAGTTAATTCTAATGAAAACACATTGATTTTTTATCATTTGTATTTGAAACAACATTGTCATATGTCTTTTCTTGGATCTAAATAATACGAAACCTAGTTCTATGATTTGAAGTTAAAATCTCCAAATATGGTAATATAGTGACTTTTTTCACGTTATTCATGTAGTTTGATTTTACGTATATATATTCGTTTTTACCAATATTTTTTACCAATATTTTTTTTACTACTTCATGTTTTCTCACGATATGTGATTTGGCCTTCAAATCTCAGAATTTCGCAAATTTTGCATTTTTAAGCAAGTTTTCTTCCATTTTGTTTTGTACTAAAAATCATCGAATTTAGCAATATTTTGACCTTTATCATCCCCTTTTCCTTTATGTGATTTGAACAAAATGTCATCGAATTAGGCAATATTTTGCCGTTTTTCCACTTTTTGTGAATTTTCAGTTTATTGTTAATAATTCAAGTAAATATACGATAAAAATTATGCAAACATAAAATTGATCAGAAAATAACCTTAAATACTTCATTTTCAATCTTCTATTTGTTTCTCGTTAAAATACTGAATAAGATATTGAAAAGGGGAGAAGTTCTGTTTTTATTGCATATTTCGAAGTTTCAGCCGGATTAGAGCCGTTTTACGTGTACATCTTCCATCGGTAATATAAACGGAAAATCAGGAACATTTTAGTTAATTCTAATGAAAACACATTGATTTTTATCATTTGTATTTGAAACAACATTGTCATATGTCTTTTCTTGGATCTAAATAATACGAAACCTAGTTCTATGATTTGAAGTTAAAATCTTCAAATATGGTAATATAGTGACTTTTTTCACGTTATTCATGTAGTTTGATTTTACGTATATCTATTCGTTTTACCAATATTTCGATACTACTTCATATTTTCTCATGATATGTGATTTGGCCTTCAAATCTCAGAATTTCGCAAATTTTGCATTTTAAAGCAAGTTTTCTTCCATTTTGTTTTGTACTAAAAATCATCGAATTTAGCAATATTTTGACCTATATCATCCCCTTTTCCATTATGTGATTTTAACAAAATATCATCGAATTAGGCAATATTTTGCCGTTTTTCCACGTTTTTGTGAATTTTCAGTTTATTGTTATTTATTCATTAAATATACGATAAAAATTATGCAAACATATAATTGATCAGAAAATAACCTTTAATACTTCATTTTCAATCATCTATTTGTTTCTCGTTAAAATACTGAGTAAGATATTGAAAAGGGGAGAAGTTCTGTTTTTATTGCATATATCGACGTTTCAGCCGGATTAGAGCCGGTTTGCGTGTACATCTTCCATCGGTAATATAAACGGAAAATCAGGAACATTTTAGTTAATTCTAATGAAAACACATTGATTTTTATCATTTGTATTGGAAGCAACATCTTTATACGTCTTTTCTAGGGTCTAAAAAATACGAAACGTCGCTCTATGATTCGAAGTTAAAATCCTCAAATTTGGTATAATAATGACTTTTTTCACGTTTTTCATGTAGTTTGATATTACGTAAATATTTTCATTTTTACCAATATTTCGATACTATTTCATGTAGTGTCACGATAGGTGCTTTGGCCTTCAAATCTTAGATTTTCGCATAAAATTGCATTTTAAGCAAGTTTTCTTGCATTTTGTTTCGTACTAAAAATCATCGAATTCAGCAAAATTTTGACGTTTATCATCCCCTTTTCCTTTATGTGATATAAACAAAATATCATCGAATTTAGGCAATATTTTGCTGTTTTTCCACGTTTTTGTGAACTTTCAGTTTATTGCTATTAATTCATTAAATATACGATAAAAATGATGCAAACATTGATTAAAAATTAACATTAAACACTTCATTTTCAATCAACTATTTGTTTCTCGTTAAAATACTAAGTAAGATATTGGAAAGGGGAGAAGTTCTGTTTTTATTGCATATATCGGCGTTTCAGCCGGATTAGAGCGGTTTTACGTGTACATCTTCCATCGGTAATATAAACGGAAAATCAGGAACATTTTAGTTAATTCTAATGAAAACACATTGATTTTTTATCATTTGTATTTGAAACAACATTGTCATATGTCTTTTCTTGAATCTAAATAATACGAAACCTCGCTCTATGATTTGAAGTTAAAATCCTCAAATATGGTAATATAGTGACTTTTTTCACGTTATTCATGTAGTTTGATTTTACGTATATATATTCGTTTTTACCAGTTTTTTTCGATACTACTTCATGTTTTCTCATGATATGTGATTTGGCCTTCAAATCTCAGAATTTCGCAAATTTTGCATTTTTAAGCAAGTTTTCTTGCATTTTGTTTTGTACTAAAAATCATCGAATTTAGCAATATTTTGACCTTTATCATCCCCTTTTCCTTTATGTGATATAAACAAAATATCATCGAATTAGGCAATATTTTGCCGTTTTTCACGTTTTTGTGAATTTTCAGTTTATTGTTATTACTTCATTAAATATACGATAAAAATTATGCAAACATAAAATTGATCAGAAAATAACCATAAATACTTCATTTTCAATCATCTATTTGTTTCTCGTTAAAATACTGAGTATGAAATTGAAAAGGGGAGAAGTTCTGTTTTTATTGCATATATCGACGTTTCAGCCGGATTAGAGCCGTTTTACGTTTACATCTTCCATCGGTAATATAAACGGAAAATCAGGAACATTTTAGTTAATTCTAATGAAAACACATTGATTTTTATCATTTGTATTGGAAGCAACATCTTTATACGTCTTTTCTAGGGTCTAAAAAATACGAAACGTCGCTCTATGATTCGAAGTTAAAATCCTCCAATTTGGTATAATAATGACTTTTTTCACGTTTTTCATGTAGTTTGATATTACGTAAATATATTCATTTTTACCAATATTTCGATACTATTTCATGTAGTGTCACGATAGGTGCTTTGGCCTTCAAATCTCAGATTTTCGCATAAAATTGCATTTTAAGCAAGTTTTCTTGCATTTTGTTTCGTACTAAAAATCATCGAATTCAGCAATATTTTGACGTTTATCATCCCCTTTTCCTTTATGTGATTTAAACAAAATATCATCGAATTAGGCAATATTTTGCTGTTTTTCCACGTTTTTGTGAACTTTCAGTTTATTGTTATTAATTCATTATATATACGATAAAAATGATGCAAACACATAATTGATTAGAAACTAACCTTAAACACTTCATTTTCAATCAACTATTTGTTTCTCGTTAAAATACTGAGTAAGATATTGGAAAGGGGAGAAGTTCTGTTTTTATTGCATATATCGGCGTTTCAGCCGGATTAGAGCGGTTTTACGTGTACATCTTCCATCGGTAATATAAACGGAAAATCAGGAACATTTTAGTTAATTCTAATGAAAACACATTGATTTTTTATCATTTGTATTTGAAACAACATTGTCATATGTCTTTTCTTGGATCTATATAATACGAAACCTCGTTCTATGATTTGAAGTTAAAATCTTCAAATATGGTAATATAGTGACTTTTTTCACGTTATTCATGTAGTTTGATTTTACGTATATATATTCGTTTTACCAATATATCGATACTACTTCATGTTTTCTCATGATATTTGATTTGGCCTTCAAATCTCAGAATTTCGCAAATTTTGCATTTTAAAGCAAGATTTCTTCCATTTTGTTTTGTACTAAAAATCATCGAATTTAGCAATATTTTGACCTATATCATCCCCTTTTCCTTTATGTGATTTAAACAAAATATCATCGAATTAGGCAATATTTTGCCGTTTTTCCACGTTTTTGTGAATTTTCAGTTTATTGTTATTTATTCATTAAATATACGATAAAAATTATGCAAACATATAATTGATCAGAAAATAACCTTAAATACTTCATTTTCAATCATCTATTTGTTTCTCGTTAAAATACTGAGTAAGATATTGAAAAGGGGAGAAGTTCTGTTTTTATTGCATATATCGACGTTTCAGCCGGATTAGAGCCGGTTTACGTTTACATCTTCCATCGGTAATATAAACGGAAAATCAGGAACATTTTAGTTAATTCTAATGAAAACACATTGATTTTTATCATTTGTATTGGAAGCAACATCTTTATATGTCTTTTCTAGGGTCTAAAAAATGCGAAACGTCGCTCTATGATTCGAAGTTAAAATCCTCAAATTTGGTATAATAATGACTTTTTTCACGTTTTTCATGTAGTTTGATATTACGTAAATATATTCATTTTTACCAATATTTCGATACTATTTCATGTAGTATCACGATATGTACTTTGGCCTTCAAATCTCAGATTTTCGCATAAAATTGCATTTTAATCAAGTTTTCTTGCATTTTGTTTCGTACTAAAAATCATCGAATTCAGCAATATTTTGACGTTTATCATCCCCTTTTCCTTTATGTGATATAAACAAAATATCATCGAAAAACGCAATATTTTGGTGTTTTTCCACGTTTTTGTGAACTTTCAGTTTATTGCTATTTATTCATTATATATACGATAAAAATGATGCAAACACTTAATTGATTAGAAATTAACCTTAAACACTTCATTTTCAATCAACTATTTGTTTCTCGTTAAAATACTGAGTAGGATATTGGAAAGGGGAGAAGTTCTGTTTTTATTGCATATATCGGCGTTTCAGCCGGATTAGAGCGGTTTTACGTGTACATCTTCCATCGGTAATATAAACGGAAAATCAGGAACATTTTAGTTAATTCTAATGAAAACACATTGATTTTGTATCATTTGTATTTGAAACAACATTGTCATATGTCTTTTCTTGGATCTAAATAATACGAAACCTCGCTCTATGATTTGAAGGTAAAATCCTCAAATATGGTAATATAGTGACTTTTTTCACGTTATTCATGTAGTTTGATTTTACGTATATATATTCGTTTTACCAATATTTCGATACTACTTCATGTTTTCTCATGATATGTGATTTGGCCTTCAAATCTCAGAATTTCGCAAATTTTGCATTTTAAAGCAAGATTTCTTCCATTTTGCTTTGTACTAAAAATCATCGAATTTAGCAATATTTTGACCTATATCATCCCCTTTTCCTTTATGTGATTTGAACAAAATATCATCGAATTAGGCAATATTTTGCCGTTTTTCCATGTTTTTGTGAATTTTCAGTTTATTGTTATTAATTCATTAAATATACGATAAAAATTATGCAAACATAAAATTGATCAGAAAATAACCATAAATACTTCTTTTTCAATCATCTATTTGTTTCTCGTTAAAATACTGAGTAAGATATTGAAAAGGGGAGAAGTTCTGTTTTTATTGCATATATCGACGTTTCAGCCGGATTAGAGCCGGTTTACGTGTACATCTTCCATCGGTAATATAAACGGAAAATCAGGAACATTTTAGTTAATTCTAATGAAAACACATTGATTTTTATCATTTGTATTGGAAGCAACATCTTTATACGTCTTTTCTAGGGTCTAAAAAATACGAAACGTCGCTCTATGATTCGAAGTTAAAATCCTCAAATTTGGTATAATAATGACTTTTTTCACGTTTTTCATGTAGTTTGATATTACGTAAATATATTCATTTTTACCAATATTTCGATACTATTTCATGTAGTGTCACGATAGGTGCTTTGGCCTTCAAATCTTAGATTTTCGCATAAAATTGCATTTTAAGCAAGTTTTCTTGCATTTTGTTTCGTACTAAAAATCATCGAATTCAGCAATATTTTGACGTTTATCATCCCCTTTTCCTTTATGTGATATAAACAAAATATCATCGAAAAACGCAATATTTTGGTGTTTTTCCACGTTTTTGTGAACTTTCAGTTTATTGCTATTTATTCATTATATATACGATAAAAATGATGCAAACACATAATTGATTAGAAACTAACCTTAAACACTTCATTTTCAATCAACTATTTGTTTCTCGTTAAAATACTGAGTAAGATATTGGAAAGTGGAGAAGTTCTGTTTTTATTGCATATATCGACGTTTCAGCCGGATTAGAGCGGTTTTACGTGTACATCTTCCATCGGTAATATAAACGGAAAATCAGGAACATTTTAGTTAATTCTAATGAAAACACATTGATTTTTTATCATTTGTATTTGAAACAACATTGTCATATGTCTTTTCTTGGATCTAAATAATACGAAACCTAGTTCTATGATTTGAAGTTAAAATCTTCAAATATGGTAATATAGTGACTTTTTTCACGTTATTCATGTAGTTTGATTTTACGTATATATATTCGTTTTACCAATATTTCGATACTACTTCATATTTTCTCATGATATGTGATTTGGCCTTCAAATCTCAGAATTTCGCAAATTTTGCATTTTAAAGCAAGTTTTCTTCCATTTTGTTTTGTACTAAAATCATCGAATTTAGCAATATTTTGACCTATATCATCCCCTTTTCCATTATGTGATTTTAACAAAATATCATCGAATTAGGCAATATTTTGCCGTTTTTCCACGTTTTTGTGAATTTTCAGTTTATTGTTATTTATTCATTAAATATACGATAAAAATTATGCAAACATATAATTGATCAGAAAATAACCTTAAATACTTCATTTTCAATCATCTATTTGTTTCTCGTTAAAATACTGAGTAAGATATTGAAAAGGGGAGAAGTTCTGTTTTTATTGCATATTTCGACGTTTCAGCCGGATTAGAGCCGGTTTACGTTTACATCTTCCATCGGTAATATAAACGGAAAATCAGGAACATTTTAGTTAATTCTAATGAAAACACATTGATTTTTATCATTTGTATTGGAAGCAACATCTTTATACGTCTTTTCTAGGGTCTAAAAAATGCGAAACGTCGCTCTATGATTCGAAGTTAAAATCCTCAAATTTGGTATAATAATTACTTTTTTCACGTTTTTCATGTAGTTTGATATTACGTAAATATATTCATTTTTACCAATATTTCGATACTATTTCATGTAGTATCACGATATGTACTTTGGCCTTCAAATCTCAGATTTTCGCAGAAAATTGCATTTTAAGCAAGTTTTCTTGCATTTTGTTTCGTACTAAAAATCATCGAATTCAGCAATATTTTGACGTTCATCATCCCCTTTTCCTTTATGTGATATAAACAAAATATCATCGAATTAGGCAATATTTTGCTGTTTTTCCACGTTTTTGTGAACTTTCAGTTTATTGCTATTAATTCATTATATATACGATAAAAATGATGCAAACACATAATTGATTAGAAACTAACCTTAAACACTTAATTTTAATCAACTATTTGTTTCCCGTTAAAATACTGAGTAAGATATTGGAAAGTGGAGAAGTTCTGTTTTTATTGCATATATCGACGTTTCAGCCGGATTAGGGCGGTTTTACGTGTACATCTTCCATCGGTAATATAAACGGAAAATCAGGAACATTTTAGTTAATTCTAATGAAAACACATTGATTTTTTATCATTTGTATTTGAAACAACATTGTCATATGTCTTTTCTTGGATCTAAATAATACGAAACCTAGTTCTATGATTTGAAGTTAAAATCTTTAAATATGGTAATATAGTGACTTTTTTCACGTTATTCATGTAGTTTGATTTTACGTATATATATTCGTTTTACCAATATTTCGATACTACTTCATGTTTTCTCATGATATGTGATTTGGCCTTCAAATCTCAGAATTTCGCAAATTTTGCATTTTAAAGCAAGATTTCTTCCATTTTGCTTTGTACTAAAAATCATCGAATTTAGCAATATTTTGACCTATATCATCCCCTTTTCCATTATGTGATTTGAACAAAATATCATCGAATTAGGCAATATTTTGCCGTTTTTCCATGTTTTTGTGAATTTTCAGTTTATTGTTATTAATTCATTAAATATACGATAAAAATTATGCAAACATATAATTGATCAGAAAATAACCATAAATACTTCATTTTCAATCATCTATTTGTTTCTCGTTAAAATACTGAGTAAGATATTGAAAAGGGGAGAAGTTCTGTTTTTATTGCATATATCGACGTTTCAGCCGGATTAGAGACGGTTTACGTGTACATCTTCCATCGGTAATATAAACGGAAAATCAGGAAGCATTTTAGTTAATTCTAATGAAAACACATTGATTTTTATCATTTGTATTGGAAGCAACATCTTTATACGTCTTTTCTAGGGTCTAAAAAATACGAAACGTCGCTCTATGATTCGAAGTTAAAATCCTCAAATTTGGTATAATAATGACTTTTTTCACGTTTTTCATGTAGTTTGATATTACGTAAATATATTCATTTTTACCAATATTTCGATACTATTTCATGTAGTGTCACGATAGGTGCTTTGGCCTTCAAATCTTAGATTTTCGCATAAAATTGCATTTTAAGCAAGTTTTCTTGCATTTTGTTTCGTACTAAAAATCATTGAATTCAGCAATATTTTGACGTTTATCATCCCCTTTTCCTTTATGTGATATAAACAAAATATCATCGAAATTACGCAATATTTTGGTGTTTTTCCACGTTTTTGTGAACTTTCAGTTTATTGCTATTTATTCATTATATATACGATAAAAATGATGCAAACACATAATTGATTAGAAACTAACCTTAAACACTTCATTTTCAATCAACTATTTGTTTCTCGTTAAAATACTGAGTAAGATATTGGAAAGTGGAGAAGTTCTGTTTTTATTGCATATATCGACGTTTCAGCCGGATTAGAGCGGTTTTACGTGTACATCTTCCATCGGTAATATAAACGGAAAATCAGGAACATTTTAGTTAATTCTAATGAAAACACATTGATTTTTTATCATTTGTATTTGAAACAACATTGTCATATGTCTTTTCTTGAATCTAAATAATACGAAACCTAGTTCTATGATTTGAAGTTAAAATCTTCAAATATGGTAATATAGTGACTTTTTTCACGTTATTCATGTAGTTTGATTTTACGTATATATATTCGTTTTACCAATTATTTCGATACTACATTCATATTTTCTCATGATATGTGATTTGGCCTTCAAATCTCAGAATTTCGCAAATTTTGCATTTTAAAGCAAGTTTTCTTGCATTTTGTTTTGTACTAAAAATCATCGAATTTAGCAATATTTTGACCTATATCATCCCCTTTTCCATTATGTGATTATAACAAAATATCATCGAATTAGGCAATATTTTGCCGTTTTTCCACGTTTTTGTGAATTTTCAGTTTATTGTTATTTACTTCATTAAATATACGATAAAAATTATGCAAACATATAATTGATCAGAAAATAACCATTAAATACTTCATTTTCAATCATCTATTTGTTTCTCGTTAAAATACTGAGTAAGATATTGAAAAGGGGAGAAGTTCTGTTTTTATTGCATATATCGACGTTTCAGCCGGATTAGAGACGGTTTTACGTGTACATCTTCCATCGGTAATATAAACGGAAAATCAGGAGCATTTTAGTTAATTCTAATGAAAACACATTGATTTTTATCATTTGTATTGGAAGCAACATCTTTATACGTCTTTTCTAGGGTCTAAAAAATACGAAACGTCGCTCTATGATTCGAAGTTAAAATCCTCAAATTTGGTATAATAATGACTTTTTTCACGTTTTTCATGTAGTTTGATATTACGTAAATATATTCATTTTTACCAATATTTCGATACTATTTCATGTAGTGTCACGATAGGTGCTTTGGCCTTCAAATCTTAGATTTTCGCATAAAATTGCATTTTAAGCAAGTTTTCTTGCATTTTGTTTCGTACTAAAAATCATCGAATTCAGCAAATATTTTGACGTTTATCATCCCCTTTTCCTTTATGTGATATAAACAAAATATCATCGAATTAGGCAATATTTTGCTGTTTTTCCACGTTTTTGTGAACTTTCAGTTTATTGCTATTAATTCATTAATATATACGATAAAAATGATGCAAACAATTGATTAGAAATTAACATTAAACACTTCATTTTCAATCAACTATTTGTTTCTCGTTAAAATACTAAGTAAGATATTGGAAAGGGGAGAAGTTCTGTTTTTATTGCATATATCGGCGTTTCAGCAGGATTAGAGCGGTTTTACGTGTACATCTTCCATCGGTAATATAAACGGAAAATCAGGAACATTTTAGTTAATTCTAATGAAAACACATTGATTTTTTATCATTTGTATTTGAAACAACATTGTCATATGTCTTTTCTTGAATCTAAATAATACGAAACCTCGCTCTATGATTTGAAGTTAAAATCCTCAAATATGGTAATATAGTGACTTTTTTCACGTTATTCATGTAGTTTGATTTTACGTATATATATTCGTTTTTACCAGTTATATTCGATACTACATTCATGTTTTCTCATGATATGTGATTTGGCCTTCAAATCTCAGAATTTCGCAAATTTTGCATTTTTAAGCAAGATTTTCTTGCATTTTGTTTTGTACTAAAAATCATCGAATTTAGCAATATTTTGACCTTATATCATCCCCTTTTCCTTTATGTGATATAAACAAAATATCATCGAATTAGGCAATATTTTGCCGTTTTTCCACGTTTTTGTGAATTTTCAGTTTATTGTTATTACTTCATTAAATATACGATAAAAATTATGCAAACATAAAATTGATCAGAAAATAACCATAAATACTTCATTTTCAATCATCTATTTGTTTCTCGTTAAAATACTGAGTAAGATATTGAAAAGGGGAGAAGTTCTGTTTTTATTGCATATATCGACGTTTCAGCCGGATTAGAGCCGTTTTACGTTTACATCTTCCATCGGTAATATAAACGGAAAATCAGGAACATTTTAGTTAATTCTAATGAAAACACATTGATTTTTATCATTTGTATTGGAAGCAACATCTTTATACGTCTTTTCTAGGGTCTAAAAAATACGAAACGTCGCTCTATGATTCGAAGTTAAAATCCTCCAATTTGGTATAATAATGACTTTTTTCACGTTTTTCATGTAGTTTGATATTACGTAAATATATTCATTTTTACCAATATTTCGATACTATTTCATGTAGTGTCACGGTAGGTGCTTTGGCCTTCAAATCTCAGATTTTCGCATAAAATTGCATTTTAAGCAAGTTTTCTTGCATTTTGTTTCGTACTAAAAATCATCGAATTCAGCAATATTTTGACGTTTATCATCCCCTTTTCCTTTATGTGATATAAACAAAATATCATCGAATTAGGCAATATTTTGCTGTTTTTCCACGTTTTTGTGAACTTTCAGTTTATTGTTATTAATTCATTATATATACGATAAAAATGATGCAAACACATAATTGATTAGAAACTAACCTTAAACACTTCATTTTCAATCAACTATTTGTTTCTCGTTAAAATACTGAGTAAGATATTGGAAAGGGGAGAAGTTCTGTTTTTATTGCATATATCGGCGTTTCAGCCGGATTAGAGCGGTTTTACGTGTACATCTTCCATCGGTAATATAAACGGAAAATCAGGAACATTTTAGTTAATTCTAATGAAAACACATTGATTTTTTATCATTTGTATTTGAAACAACATTGTCATATGTGTTTTCTTGGATCTAAATAATACGAAACCTCGTTCTATGATTTGAAGTTAAAATCTTCAAATATGGTAATATAGTGACTTTTTTCACGTTATTCATGTAGTTTGATTTTACGTATACATATTCGTTTTACCAATATATCGATACTACTTCATGTTTTCTCATGATATTTGATTTGGCCTTCAAATCTCAGAATTTCGCAAATTTTGCATTTTAAAGCAAGATTTCTTCCATTTTGTTTTGTACTAAAAATCATCGAATTTAGCAATATTTTGACCTATATCATCCCCTTTTCCTTTATGTGATTTAAACAAAATATCATCGAATTAGGCAATATTTTGCCGTTTTTCCACGTTTTTGTGAATTTTCAGTTTATTGTTATTTATTCATTTAATATACGATAAAAATTATGCAAACATATAATTGATCAGAAAATAACCTTAAATACTTCATTTCAATCATCTATTTGTTTCTCGTTAAAATACTGAGTAAGATATTGAAAAGGGGAGAAGTTCTGTTTTTATTGCATATATCGACGTTTCAGCCGGATTAGAGCCGGTTTACGTTTACATCTTCCATCGGTAATATAAACGGAAAATCAGGAACATTTTAGTTAATTCTAATGAAAACACATTGATTTTTATCATTTGTATTGGAAGCAACATCTTTATACGTCTTTTCTAGGGTCTAAAAAATGCGAAACGTCGCTCTATGATTCGAAGTTAAAATCCTCAAATTTGGTATAATAATGACTTTTTTCACGTTTTTCATGTAGTTTGATATTACGTAAATATATTCATTTTTACCAATATTTCGATACTATTTCATGTAGTATCACGATATGTACTTTGGCCTTCAAATCTCAGATTTTCGCATAAAATTGCATTTTAATCAAGTTTTCTTGCATTTTGTTTCGTACTAAAAATCATCGAATTCAGCAATATTTTGACGTTCATCATCCCCTTTTCCTTTATGTGATATAAACAAAATATCATCAAATTACGCAATATTTTGCTGTTTTTCCACGTTTTTGTGAACTTTCACGTTTATTGCTAATTAATTCATTATATATACGATAAAAATGATGCAAACACATAATTGATTAGAAATTAACCTTAAACACTTCATTTTCAATCAACTATTTGTTTCTCGTTAAAATACTGAGTAGGATATTGTAAAGGGGAGAAGTTCTGTTTTTATTGCATATATCGGCGTTTCAGCCGGATTAGAGCGGTTTTACGTGTACATCTTCCATCGGTAATATAAACGGAAAATCAGGAACATTTTAGTTAATTCTAATGAAAACACATTGATTTTTTATCATTTGTATTTGAAACAACATTGTCATATGTCTTTTCTTGGATCTAAATAATACGAAACCTCGCTCTATGATTTGAAGTTAAAATCCTCAAATATGGTAATATAGTGACTTTTTTCACGTTATTCATGTAGTTTGATTTTACGTATATATATTCGTTTTACCAATATTTCGATACTACTTCATGTTTTCTCATGATATTTGATTTGGCCTTCAAATCTCAGAATTTCGCAAATTTTGCATTTTAAAGCAAGATTTCTTCCATTTTGTTTTGTACTAAAAATCATCGAATTTAGCAATATTTTGACCTATATCATCCCCTTTTCCTTTATGTGATTTGAACAAAATATCATCGAATTAGGCAATATTTTGCCGTTTTTCCATGTTTTTGTGAATTTTCAGTTTATTGTTATTAATTCATTAAATATACGATAAAAATTATGCAAACATAAAATTGATCAGAAAATAACCATAAATACTTCTTTTTCAATCATCTATTTGTTTCTCGTTAAAATACTGAGTAAGATATTGAAAAGGGGAGAAGTTCTGTTTTTATTGCATATATCGACGTTTCAGCCGGATTAGAGCCGGTTTACGTGTACATCTTCCATCGGTAATATAAACGGAAAATCAGGAACATTTTTGTTAATTCTAATGAAAACACATTGATTTTTATCATTTGTATTGGAAGCAACATCTTTATACGTCTTTTCTAGGGTCTAAAAAATACGAAACGTCGCTCTATGATTCGAAGTTAAAATCCTCAAATTTGGTATAATAATGACTTTTTTCACGTTTTTCATGTAGTTTGATATTACGTAAATATATTCATTTTTACCAATATTTCGATACTATTTCATGTAGTGTCACGATAGGTGCTTTGGCCTTCAAATCTTAGATTTTCGCATAAAATTGCATTTTAAGCAAGTTTTCTTGCATTTTGTTTCGTACTAAAAATCATCGAATTCAGCAATATTTTGACGTTTATCATCCCCTTTTCCTTTATGTGATATAAACAAAATATCATCGAAAAACGCAATATTTTGGTGTTTTTCCACGTTTTTGTGAACTTTCAGTTTATTGCTATTTATTCATTATATATACGATAAAAATGATGCAAACACATAATTGATTAGAAACTAACCTTAAACACTTCATTTTCAATCAACTATTTGTTTCTCGTTAAAATACTGAGTAAGATATTGGAAAGTGGAGAAGTTCTGTTTTTATTGCATATATCGACGATTCAGCCGGATTAGAGCGGTTTTACGTGTACATCTTCCATCGGTAATATAAACGGAAAATCAGGAACATTTTAGTTAATTCTAATGAAAACACATTGATTTTTTATCATTTGTATTTGAAACAACATTGTCATATGTCTTTTCTTGGATCTAAATAATACGAAACCTAGTTCTATGATTTGAAGTTAAAATCTTTAAATATGGTAATATAGTGACTTTTTTCACGTTATTCATGTAGTTTGATTTTACGTAGATATATTCGTTTTACCAATATTTCGATACTACTTCATATTTTCTCATGATATGTGATTTGGCCTTCAAATCTCAGAATTTCGCAAATTTTGCATTTTAAAGCAAGTTTTCTTCCATTTTGTTTTGTACAAAAAATCATCGAATTTAGCAATATTTTGACCTATATCATCCCCTTTTCCATTATGTGATTTTAACAAAATATCATCGAATTAGGCAATATTTTGCCGTTTTTCCACGTTTTTGTGAATTTTCAGTTTATTGTTATTTATTCATTAAATATACGATAAAAATTATGCAAACATATAATTGATCAGAAAATAACCTTAAATACTTCATTTTCAATCATCTATTTGTTTCTCGTTAAAATACTGAGTAAGATATTGAAAAGGGGAGTAGTTCTGTTTTTATTGCATATATCGACGTTTCAGCCGGATTAGAGCCGGTTTGCGTGTACATCTTCCATCGGTAATATAAACGGAAAATCAGGAACATTTTAGTTAATTCTAATGAAAACACATTGATTTTTATCATTTGTATTGGAAGCAACATCTTTATACGTCTTTTCTAGGGTCGAAAAAATACGAAACGTCGCTCTATGATTCGAAGTTAAAATCCTCAAATTTGGTATAATAATGACTTTTTTCACGTTTTTCATGTAGTTTGATATTACGTAAATATATTCATTTTTACCAATATTTCGATACTATTTCATGTAGTGTCACGATAGGTGTTTTGGCCTTCAAATCTTAGATTTTCGCATAAAATTGCATTTTAAGCAAGTTTTCTTGCATTTTGTTTCGTACTAAAAATCATCGAATTCAGCAAAATTTTGACGTTTATCATCCCCTTTTCCTATATGTGATATAAACAAAATATCATCGAATTTAGGCAATATTTTGCTGTTTTTCCACGTTTTTGTGAACTTTCAGTTTATTGCTATTAATTCATTAAATATACGATAAAAATGATGCAAACATTGATTAGAAATTAACATTAAACACTTCATTTTCAATCAACTATTTGTTTCTCGTTAAAATACTAAGTAAGATATTGGAAAGGGGAGAAGTTCTGTTTTTATTGCATATATCGGCGTTTCAGCCGGATTAGAGCGGTTTTACGTGTACATCTTCCATCGGTAATATAAACGGAAAATCAGGAACATTTTAGTTAATTCTAATGAAAACACATTGATTTTTTATCATTTGTATTTGAAACAACATTGTCATATGTCTTTTCTTGAATCTAAATAATACGAAACCTCGCTCTATGATTTGAAGTTAAAATCCTCAAATATGGTAATATAGTGACTTTTTTCACGTTATTCATGTAGTTTGATTTTACGTATATATATTCGTTTTTACCAATATTTTTTACCAATATTTTTTTTACTACTTCATGTTTTCTCACGATATGTGATTTGGCCTTCAAATCTCAGAATTTCGCAAATTTTGCATTTTTAAGCAAGTTTTCTTCCATTTTGTTTTGTACTAAAAATCATCGAATTTAGCAATATTTTGACCTTTATCATCCCCTTTTCCTTTATGTGATTTGAACAAAATGTCATCGAATTAGGCAATATTTTGCCGTTTTTCCACGTTTTTGTGAATTTTCAGTTTATTGTTAATAATTCATTAAATATACGATAAAAATTATGCAAACATAAAATTGATCAGAAAATAACCTTAAATACTTCATTTTCAATCTTCTATTTGTTTCTCGTTAAAATACTGAGTAAGATATTGAAAAGGGGAGAAGTTCTGTTTTTATTGCATATTTCGAAGTTTCAGCCGGATTAGAGCCGTTTTACGTGTACATCTTCCATCGGTAATATAAACGGAAAATCAGGAACATTTTAGTTAATTCTAATGAAAACACATTGATTTTTATCATTTGTATTGGAAGCAACATCTTTATACATCTTTTCTAGGGTCTAAAAAATACGAAACGTCGGTCTATGATTCGAAGTTAAAATCCTCAAATTTGGTATAATAATGACTTTTTTCACGTTTTTCATGTAGTTTGATATTACGTAAATTTATTCATTTTTACCAATATTTCGATACTATTTCATGTAGTATCACGATATGTACTTTGGCCTTCAAATCTCAGATTTTCGCATAAAATTGCATTTTAAGCAAGTTTTCTTGAATTTTGTTTCGTACTAAAAACCATCGAATTCAGCAATATTTTGACGTTCATCATCCCCTTTTCCTTTATGTGATATAAACAAAATATCATCGAATTAGGCAATATTTTGCTGTTTTTCCACGTTTTTGTGAACTTTCAGTTTATTGCTATTAATTCGTTATATATACGATAAAAATGATGCAAACACATAATTGATTAGAAACTAACCTTAAACACTTCATTTTCAATCAACTATTTGTTTCTCGTTAAAATACTGAGTAAGATATTGAAAAGGGGAGAAGTTCTGTTTTTATTGCATATTTCGACGTTTCAGCCGGATTAGAGCCGGTTTACGTGTACATCTTCCATCGGTAATATAAACGGAAAATCAGGAACATTTTAGTTAATTCTAATGAAAACACATTGATTTTTATCATTTGTTTTGGAAGCAACATCTTTATACATCTTTTCTAGGGTCTAAAAAATACGAAACGTCGCTCTATGATTCGAAGTTAAAATCCTCAAATATGGTAATATAGTGACTTTTTTCACGTTATTCATGTAGTTTGATTTTACGTATATATATTCGTTTTTACCAATATTTTTTACCAATATTTTTTTTACTACTTCATGTTTTCTCACGATATGTGATTTGGCCTTCAAATCTCAGAATTTCGCAAATTTTGCAATTTAAAGCAAGATTTCTTCCATTTTGTTTTGTACTAAAAATCATCGAATTTAGCAATATTTTGACCTATATCATCCCCTTTTCGTTTATGTGATTTAAACAAAATATCATCGAATTAGGCAATATTTTGCCGTTTTTCCACGTTTTTGTGAATTTTCAGTTTATTGTTATTTATTCATTAAATATACGATAAAAATTATGCAAACATATAATTGATCAGAAAATAACCTTAAATTCTTCATTTTCAATCATCTATTTGTTTCTCGTTAAAATACTGAGTAAGATATTGAAAAGGGGAGAAGTTCTGTTTTTATTGCATATTTCGACGTTTCAGCCGGATTAGAGCCGGTTTACATGTACATCTTCCATCGGTAATATAAACGGAAAATCAGGAACATTTTAGTTAATTCTAATGAAAACACATTGATTTTTTATCATTTGTATTTGAAACAACATTGTCATATGTCTTTTCTTGGATCTAAATAATACGAAACCTAGTTCTATGATTTGAAGTTAAAATCTTCAAATATGGTAATATAGTGACTTTTTTCACGTTATTCATGTAGTTTGATTTTACGTATATATATTCGTTTTACCAATATTTCGATACTACTTCATATTTTCTCATGATATGTGATTTGGCCTTCAAATCTCAGAATTTCGCAAATTTTGCATTTTAAAGCAAGATTTCTTCCATTTTGTTTTGTACTAAAAATCATCGAATTTAGCAATATTTTGACCTATATCATCCCCTTTTCGTTTATGTGATTTAAACAAAATATCATCGAATTAGGCAATATTTTGCCGTTTTTCCACGTTTTTGCGAATTTTCAGTTTATTGTTATTTATTCATTAAATATACGATAAAAATTATGCAAACATATAATTGATCAGAAAATAACCTTAAATTCTTCATTTTCAATCATCTATTTGTTTCTCGTTAAAATACTGAGTAAGATATTGAAAAGGGGAGAAGTTCTGTTTTTATTGCATATTTCGACGTTTCAGCCGGATTAGAGCCGGTTTACGTGTACATCTTCCAACGGTAATATAAACGGAAAATCAGGAACATTTTAGTTAATTCTAATGAAAACACATTGATTTTTATCATTTGTTTTGGAAGCAACATCTTTATACATCTTTTCTAGGGTCTAAAAAATACGAAACGTCGCTCTATGATTCGAAGTTAAAAACCTCAAATTTGGTATAATAATGACTTTTTCACGTTTTTAATGTAGTTTGATATTACGTAAATATATTCATTTTTACCAATATTTCGATACTATTTCAAGTAGTGTCACAATAGGTGCTTTGGCCTTCAAATCTTAGATTTTCGCATAAAATTGCATTTTAAGCAAGTTTTCTTGCATTTTGTTTCGTACTAAAAATCATCGAATTCAGCAATATTTTGACGTTTATCATACCCTTTTCCTTTATGTGATATAAACAAAATATCATCGAATTAGGCAATATTTTGCTGTTTTTCCACGTTTTTGTGAACTTTTAGTTTATTGCTATTAATTCATTAAATATACGATAAAAATGATGCAAACATTGATTAGAAATTAACATTAAACACTTCATTTTTAATCAACTATTTGTTTCTCGTTAAAATACTAAGTAAGATATTGGAAAGGGGAGAAGTTCTGTTTTTATTACATATATCGGCGTTTCAGCCGGATTAGAGCGGTTTTACGTGTACATCTTCCATCGGTAATATAAACGGAAAATCAGGAACATTTTAGTTAATTCTAATGAAAACACATTGATTTTTTATCATTTGTATTTGAAACAACATTGTCATATGTCTTTTCTTGAATCTAAATAATACGAAACCTCGCTCTATGATTTGAAGTTAAAATCCTCAAATATGGTAATATAGTGACTTTTTTCACTTTATTCATGTAGTTTGATTTTACGTATATATATTCGTTTTTACCAGTTTATTTCGATACTACTTCATGTTTTCTCATGATATGTGATTTGGCCTTCAAATCTCAGAATTTCGCAAATTTTGCATTTTTAAGCAAGTTTTCTTGCATTTTGTTTTGTACTAAAAATCATCGAATTTAGCAATATTTTGACCTTTATCATCCCCTTTTCCTTTATGTGATATAAACAAAATATCATCGAATTAGGCAATATTTTGCCGTTTTTCACGTTTTTGTGAATTTTCAGTTTATTGTTATTAATTCATTAAATATACGATAAAAATTATGCAAACATAAAATTGATCAGAAAATAACCATAAATACTTCATTTTCAATCATCAATTTGTTTCTCGTTAAAATACTGAGTTAGATATTGAAAAGGGGAGAAGTTCTCTTTTTATTGCACATATCGACGTTTCAGCCGGATTAGTGCCGTTTTACGTTTACATCTTCCATCGGTAATATAAACGGAAAATCAGGAACATTTTAGTTAATTCTAATGAAAACACATTGATTTTTATCATTTGTATTGGAAGCAACATCTTTATACGTCTTTTCTAGGGTCTAAAAAATACGAAACGTCGCTCTATGATTCGAAGGTAAAATCCTCAAATTTGGTATAATAATGACTTTTTTCACGTTTTTCATGTAGTTTGATATTACGTAAATTTATTCATTTTTACCAATATTTCGATACTATTTCATGTAGTATCACGAAATGTACTTTGGCCCTCAAATCTCAGATTTTCGCATAAAATTGCATTTTAAGCAAGTTTTCTTGCATTTTGTTTCGTACTAAAAATCATCGAATTCAGCAATATTTTGACGTTCATCATCCCCTTTTCCTTTATGTGATATAAACAAAATATCATTGAATTAGGCAATATTTTGCTGTTTTTCCACGTTTTTGTGAACTTTCAGTTTATTGCTATTAATTCATTATATATACGATAAAAATGATGCAAACACATAATTGATTAGAAACTAACCTTAAACACTTCATTTTCAATCAACTATTTGTTTCTCGTTAAAATACTGAGTAAGATATTGGAAAGTGGAGAAGTTCTGTTTTTATTGCATATATCGACGTTTCAGCCGGATTAGAGCGGTTTTACGTGTACATCTTCCATCGGTAATATAAACGGAAAATCAGGAACATTTTAGTTAATTCTAATGAAAACACATTGAATTTTTATCATTTGTATTTGAAACAACATTGTCATATGTCTTTTCTTGGATCTAAATAATACGAAACCTAGTTCTATGATTTGAAGTTAAAATCTTCAAATATGGTAATATAGTGACTTTTTTCACGTTATTCATGTAGTTTGATTTTACGTATATATATTCGTTTTACCAATATTTCGATACTACTTCATATTTTCTCATGATATGTGATTTGGCCTTCAAATCTCAGAATTTCGCAAATTTTGCATTTTAAAGCAAGTTTTCTTCCATTTTGTTTTGTACTAAAAATCATCGAATTTAGCAATATTTTGACCTATATCATCCCCTTTTCCATTATGTGATTTTAACAAAATATCATCGAATTAGGCAATATTTTGCCGTTTTTCCACGTTTTTGTGAATTTCCAGTTTATTGTTATTTATTCATTAAATATACGATAAAAATTATGCAAACATATAATTGATCAGAAAATAACCTTAAATACTTCATTTTCAATCATCTATTTGTTTCTCGTTAAAATACTGAGTAAGATATTGAAAAGGGGAGAAGTTCTGTTTTTATTGCATATATCGACGTTTCAGCCGGATTAGAGCCGGTTTGCGTGTACATCTTCCATCGGTAATATAAACGGAAAATCAGGAACATTTTAGTTAATTCTAATGAAAACACATTGATTTTTATCATTTGTATTCGAAGCAACATCTTTATACGTCTTTTCTAGGGTCTAAAAAATACGAAACGTCGCTCTATGATTCGAAGTTAAAATCCTCAAATTTGGTATAATAATGACTTTTTTCACGTTTTTCATGTAGTTTGATATTACGTAAATATATTCATTTTTACCAATATTTCGATACTATTTCATGTAGTGTCACGATAGGTGCTTTGGCCTTCAAATCGTAGATTTTCGCATAAAATTGCATTTTAAGCAAGTTTTCTTGCATTTTGTTTCGTACTAAAAATCATCGAATTCAGCAAAATTTTGACGTTTATTATCCCCTTTTCCTTTATGTGATATAAACAAAATATCATCGAATTTAGGCAATATTTTGCTGTTTTTCCACGTTTTTGTGAACTTTCAGTTTATTGCTATTAATTCATTAAATATACGATAAAAATGATGCAAACATTGATTAGAAATTAACATTAAACACTTCATTTTCAATCAACTATTTGTTTCTCGTTAAAATACTGAGTAAGATATTGGAAAGGGGAGAAGTTCTGTTTTTATTGCATATATCAGCGTTTCAGCCGGATTAGAGCGGTTTTACGTGTACATCTTCCATCGGTAATATAAACGGAAAATCAGGAACATTTTAGTTAATTCTAATGAAAACACATTGATTTTTTATCATTTGTATTTGAAACAACATTGTCATATGTCTTTTCTTGGATCTAAATAATACGAAACCTAGTTCTATGATTTGAAGTTAAAATCTTCAAATATGGTAATATAGTGACTTTTTTCACGTTATTCATGTAGTTTGATTTTACGTATATATATTCGTTTTACCAATATTTCGATACTACTTCATGTTTTCTCATGATATGTGATTTGGCCTTCAAATCTCAGAATTTCGCAAATTTTGCATTTTAAAGCAAGATTTCTTCCATTTTGCTTTGTACTAAAAATCATCGAATTTAGCAATATTTTGACCTATATCATCCCCTTTTCCTTTATGTGATTTAAACAAAATATCATCGAATTAGGCAATATTTTGCCGTTTTTCCACGTTTTTGTGAATTTTCAGTTTATTGTTATTAATTCATTAAATATACGATAAAAATTATGCAAACATAAAATTGATCAGAAAATAACCATAAATACTTCTTTTTCAATCATCTATTTGTTTCTCGTTAAAATACTGAGTAAGATATTGAAAAGGGGAGAAGTTCTGTTTTTATTGCATATATCGACGTTTCAGCCGGATTAGAGCCGGTTTACGTGTACATCTTCCATCGGTAATATAAACGGAAAATCAGGAACATTTTAGTTAATTCTAATGAAAACACATTGATTTTTATCATTTGTATTGGAAGCAACATCTTTATACGTCTTTTCTAGGGTCTAAAAAATGCGAAACGTCGCTCTATGATTCGAAGTTAAAATCCTCAAATTTGGTATAATAATTACTTTTTTCACGTTTTTCATGTAGTTTGATATTACGTAAATATATTCATTTTTACCAATATTTCGATACTATTTCATGTAGTATCACGATATGTACTTTGGCCTTCAAATCTCAGATTTTCGCATAAAATTGCATTTTAAGCAAGTTTTCTTGCATTTTGTTTCGTACTAAAAACCATCGAATTCAGCAATATTTTGACGTTCATCATCCCCTTTTCCTTTATGTGATATAAACAAAATATCATCGAATTAGGCAATATTTTGCTGTTTTTCCACGTTTTTGTGAACTTTCAGTTTATTGCTATTAATTCATTATATATACGATAAAAATGATGCAAACACATAATTGATTAGAAACTAACCTTAAACACTTCATTTTAATCAACTATTTGTTTCCCGTTAAAATACTGAGTAAGATATTGGAAAGTGGAGAAGTTCTGTTTTTATTGTATATATCGACGTTTCAGCCGGATTAGAGCGGTTTTACGTGTACATCTTCCATCGGTAATATAAACGGAAAATCAGGAACATTTTAGTTAATTCTAATGAAAACACATTGATTTTTTATCATTTGTATTTGAAACAACATTGTCATATGTCTTTTCTTGGATCTAAATAATACGAAACCTAGTTCTATGATTTGAAGTTAAAATCTTTAAATATGGTAATATAGTGACTTTTTTCACGTTATTCATGTAGTTTGATTTTACGTATATATATTCGTTTTACCAATATTTCAATACTACTTCATGTTTTCTCATGATATGTGATTTGGCCTTCAAATCTCAGAATTTCGCAAATTTTGCATTTTAAAGCAAGATTTCTTCCATTTTGCTTTGTACTAAAAATCATCGAATTTAGCAATATTTTGACCTATATCATCCCCTTTTCCTTTATGTGATTTGAACAAAATATCATCGAATTAGGCAATATTTTGCCGTTTTTCCATGTTTTTGTGAATTTTCAGTTTATTGTTATTAATTCATTAAATATACGATTAAAATTATGCAAACATAAAATTGATCAGAAAATAACCATAAATACTTCTTTTTCAATCATCTATTTGTTTCTCGTTAAAATACTGAGTAAGATATTGAAAAGGGGAGAAGTTCTGTTTTTATTGCATATATCGACGTTTCAGCCGGATTAGAGCCGGTTTACGTGTACATCTTCCATCGGTAATATAAACGGAAAATCAGGAACATTTTAGTTAATTCTAATGAAAACACATTGATTTTTATCATTTGTATTGGAAGCAACATCTTTATACGTCTTTTCTAGGGTCTAAAAAATACGAAACGTCGCTCTATGATTCGAAGTTAAAATCCTCAAATTTGGTATAATAATGACTTTTTTCACGTTTTTCATGTAGTTTGATATTACGTAAATATATTCATTTTTACCAATATTTCGATACTGTTTCATGTAGTGTCACGATAGGTGCTTTGGCCTTCAAATCTTAGATTTTCGCATAAAATTGCATTTTAAGCAAGTTTTCTTGCATTTTGTTTCGTACTAAAAATCATCGAATTCAGCAATATTTTGACGTTTATCATCCCCTTTTCCTTTATGTGATATAAACAAAATATCATCGAAAAACGCAATATTTTGGTGTTTTTCCACGTTTTTGTGAACTTTCAGTTTATTGCTATTTATTCATTATATATACGATAAAAATGATGCAAACACATAATTGATTAGAAATTAACCTTAAACACTTCATTTTCAATCAACTATTTGTTTCTCGTTAAAATACTGAGTAGGATATTGGAAAGGGGAGAAGTTCTGTTTTTATTGCATATATCGGCGTTTCAGCCGGATTAGAGCGGTTTTACGTGTACATCTTCCATCGGTAATATAAACGGAAAATCAGGAACATTTTAGTTAATTCTAATGAAAACACATTGATTTTTTATCATTTGTATTTGAAACAACATTGTCATATGTCTTTTCTTGGATCTAAATAATACGAAACCTCGCTCTATGATTTGAAGTTAAAATCCTCAAATATGGTAATATAGTGACTTTTTTCACGTTATTCATGTAGTTTGATTTTACGTATATATATTCGTTTTTACCAATATTTCGATACTACTTCATGTTTTCTCACGATATGTGATTTGGCCTTCAAATCTCAGAATTTCGCAAATTTTGCATTTTTAAGCAAGTTTTCTTCCATTTTCTTTTGTACTAAAAATCATCGAATTTAGCAATATTTTGACCTTTATCATCCCCTTTTCCTTTATGTGATTTGAACAAAATGTCATCGAATTAGGCAATATTTTGCCGTTTTTCCACGTTTTTGTGAATTTTCAGTTTATTGTTAATAATTCATTAAATATACGATAAAAATTATGCAAACATAAAATTGATCAGAAAATAACCTTAAATACTTCATTTTCAATCTTCTATTTGTTTCTCGTTAAAGTACTGAGTAAGATATTGAAAAGGGGAGAAGTTCTGTTTTTATTGCATATATCGAAGTTTCAGCCGGATTAGAGCCGGTTTACGTGTACATCTTCCATCGGTAATATAAACGGAAAATCAGGAACATTTTAGTTAATTCTAATGAAAACACATTGATTTTTATCATTTGTTTTGGAAGCAACATCTTTATACATCTTTTCTAGGGTCTAAAAAATACGAAACGTCGCTCTATGATTCGAAGTTAAAAACCTCAAATTTGGTATAATAATGACTTTTTCACGTTTTTAATGTAGTTTGATATTACGTAAATATATTCATTTTTACCAATATTTCGATACTATTTCAAGTAGTGTCACAATAGGTGCTTTGGCCTTCAAATCTTAGATTTTCGCATAAAATTGCATTTTAAGCAAGTTTTCTTGCATTTTGTTTCGTACTAAAAATCATCGAATTCAGCAATATTTTGACGTTTATCATACCCTTTTCCTTTATGTGATATAAACAAAATATCATCGAATTAGGCAATATTTTGCTGTTTTTCCACGTTTTTGTGAACTTTCAGTTTATTGCTATTAATTCATTAAATATACGATAAAAATGATGCAAACATTGATTAGAAATTAACATTAAACACTTCATTTTCAATCAACTATTTGTTTCTCGTTAAAATACTAAGTAAGATATTGGAAAGGGGAGAAGTTCTGTTTTTATTACATATATCGGCGTTTCAGCCGGATTAGAGCGGTTTTACGTGTACATCTTCCATCGGTAATATAAACGGAAAATCAGGAACATTTTAGTTAATTCTAATGAAAACACATTGATTTTTTATCATTTGTATTTGAAACAACATTGTCATATGTCTTTTCTTGAATCTAAATAATACGAAACCTCGCTCTATGATTTGAAGTTAAAATCCTCAAATATGGTAATATAGTGACTTTTTTCACGTTATTCATGTAGTTTGATTTTACGTATATATATTCGTTTTTACCAGTTTATTTCGATACTACTTCATGTTTTCTCATGATATGTGATTTGGCCTTCAAATCTCAGAATTTCGCAAATTTTGCATTTTTAAGCAAGTTTTCTTGCATTTTGTTTTGTACTAAAAATCATCGAATTTAGCAATATTTTGACCTTTATCATCCCCTTTTCCTTTATGTGATATAAACAAAATATCATCGAATTAGGCAATATTTTGCCGTTTTTCACGTTTTTGTGAATTTTCAGTTTATTGTTATTAATTCATTAAATATACGATAAAAATTATGCAAACATAAAATTGATCAGAAAATAACCATAAATACTTCATTTTCAATCATCAATTTGTTTCTCGTTAAAATACTGAGTAAGATATTGAAAAGGGGAGAAGTTCTCTTTTTATTGCACATATCGACGTTTCAGCCGGATTAGTGCCGTTTTACGTTTACATCTTCCATCGGTAATATAAACGGAAAATCAGGAACATTTTAGTTAATTCTAATGAAAACACATTGATTTTTATCATTTGTATTGGAAGCAACATCTTTATACGTCTTTTCTAGGGTCTAAAAAATACGAAACGTCGCTCTATGATTCGAAGGTAAAATCCTCAAATTTGGTATAATAATGACTTTTTTCACGTTTTTCATGTAGTTTGATATTACGTAAATTTATTCATTTTTACCAATATTTCGATACTATTTCATGTAGTATCACGAAATGTACTTTGTCCTTCAAATCTCAGATTTTCGCATAAAATTGCATTTTAAGCAAGTTTTCTTGCATTTTGTTTCGTACTAAAAATCATCGAATTCAGCAATATTTTGACGTTCATCATCCCCTTTTCCTTTATGTGATATAAACAAAATATCATTGAATTAGGCAATATTTTGCTGTTTTTCCACGTTTTTGTGAACTTTCAGTTTATTGCTATTAATTCATTATATATACGATAAAAATGATGCAAACACATAATTGATTAGAAACTAACCTTAAACACTTCATTTTCAATCAACTATTTGTTTCTCGTTAAAATACTGAGTAAGATATTGGAAAGTGGAGAAGTTCTGTTTTTATTGCATATATCGACGTTTCAGCCGGATTAGAGCGGTTTTACGTGTACATCTTCCATCGGTAATATAAACGGAAAATCAGGAACATTTTAGTTAATTCTAATGAAAACACATTGATTTTTTATCATTTGTATTTGAAACAACATTGTCATATGTCTTTTCTTGGATCTAAATAATACGAAACCTAGTTCTATGATTTGAAGTTAAAATCTTCAAATATGGTAATATAGTGACTTTTTTCACGTTATTCATGTAGTTTGATTTTACGTATATATATTCGTTTTACCAATATTTCGATACTACTTCATATTTTCTCATGATATGTGATTTGGCCTTCAAATCTCAGAATTTCGCAAATTTTGCATTTTAAAGCAAGTTTTCTTCCATTTTGTTTTGTACTAAAAATCATCGAATTTAGCAATATTTTGACCTATATCATCCCCTTTTCCATTATGTGATTTTAACAAAATATCATCGAATTAGGCAATATTTTGCCGTTTTTCCACGTTTTTGTGAATTTCCAGTTTATTGTTATTTATTCATTAAATATACGATAAAAATTATGCAAACATATAATTGATCAGAAAATAACCTTAAATACTTCATTTTCAATCATCTATTTGTTTCTCGTTAAAATACTGAGTAAGATATTGAAAAGGGGAGAAGTTCTGTTTTTATTGCATATATCGACGTTTCAGCCGGATTAGAGCCGGTTTGCGTGTACATCTTCCATCGGTAATATAAACGGAAAATCAGGAACATTTTAGTTAATTCTAATGAAAACACATTGATTTTTATCATTTGTATTGGAAGCAACATCTTTATACGTCTTTTCTAGGGTCTAAAAAATACGAAACGTCGCTCTATGATTCGAAGTTAAAATCCTCAAATTTGGTATAATAATGACTTTTTTCACGTTTTTCATGTAGTTTGATATTACGTAAATATATTAATTTTTACCAATATTTCGATACTATTTCATGTAGTGTCACGATAGGTGCTTTGGCCTTCAAATCGTAGATTTTCGCATAAAATTGCATTTTAAGCAAGTTTTCTTGCATTTTGTTTCGTACTAAAAATCATCGAATTCAGCAAAATTTTGACGTTTATTATCCCCTTTTCCTTTATGTGATATAAACAAAATATCATCGAATTTAGGCAATATTTTGCTGTTTTTCCACGTTTTTGTGAACTTTCAGTTTATTGCTATTAATTCATTAAATATACGATAAAAATTATGCAAACATTGATTAGAAATTAACATTAAACACTTCATTTTCAATCAACTATTTGTTTCTCGTTAAAATACTGAGTAAGATATTGGAAAGGGGAGAAGTTCTGTTTTTATTGCATATATCGGCGTTTCAGCCGGATTAGAGCGGTTTTACGTGTACATCTTCCATCGGTAATATAAACGGAAAATCAGGAACATTTTAGTTAATTCTAATGAAAACACATTGATTTTTTATCATTTGTATTTGAAACAACATTGTCATATGTCTTTTCTTGGATCTAAATAATACGAAACCTAGTTCTATGATTTGAAGTTAAAATCTTCAAATATGGTAATATAGTGACTTTTTTCACGTTATTCATGTAGTTTGATTTTACGTATATATATTCGTTTTACCAATATTTCGATACTACTTCATGTTTTCTCATGATATGTGATTTGGCCTTCAAATCTCAGAATTTCGCAAATTTTGCATTTTAAAGCAAGATTTCTTCCATATTGCTTTGTACTAAAAATCATCGAATTTAGCAATATTTTGACCTATATCATCCCCTTTTCCTTTATGTGATTTAAACAAAATATCATCGAATTAGGCAATATTTTGCCGTTTTTCCACGTTTTTGTGAATTTTCAGTTTATTGTTATTAATTCATTAAATATACGATAAAAATTATGCAAACATAAAATTGATCAGAAAATAACCATAAATACTTCTTTTTCAATCATCTATTTGTTTCTCGTTAAAATACTGAGTAAGATATTGAAAAGGGGAGAAGTTCTGTTTTTATTGCATATATCGACGTTTCAGCCGGATTAGAGCCGGTTTACGTGTACATCTTCCATCGGTAATATAAACGGAAAATCAGGAACATTTTAGTTAATTCTAATGAAAACACATTGATTTTTATCATTTGTATTGGAAGCAACATCTTTATACGTCTTTTCTAGGGTCTAAAAAATGCGAAACGTCGCTCTATGATTCGAAGTTAAAATCCTCAAATTTGGTATAATAATTACTTTTTTCACGTTTTTCATGTAGTTTGATATTACGTAAATATATTCATTTTTACCAATATTTCGATACTATTTCATGTAGTATCACGATATGTACTTTGGCCTTCAAATCTCAGATTTTCGCATAAAATTGCATTTTAAGCAAGTTTTCTTGCATTTTGTTTCGTACTAAAAACCATCGAATTCAGCAATATTTTGACGTTCATCATCCCCTTTTCCTTTATGTGATATAAACAAAATATCATCGAATTAGGCAATATTTTGCTGTTTTTCCACGTTTTTTTGAACTTTCAGTTTATTGCTATTAATTCATTATATATACGATAAAAATGATGCAAACACATAATTGATTAGAAACTAACCTTAAACACTTCATTTTAATCAACTATTTGTTTCCCGTTAAAATACTGAGTAAGATATTGGAAAGTGGAGAAGTTCTGTTTTTATTGCATATATCGACGTTTCAGCCGGATTAGAGCGGTTTTACGTGTACATCTTCCATCGGTAATATAAACGGAAAATCAGGAACATTTTAGTTAATTCTAATGAAAACACATTGATTTTTTATCATTTGTATTTGAAACAACATTGTCATATGTCTTTTCTTGGATCTAAATAATACGAAACCTAGTTCTATGATTTGAAGTTAAAATCTTTAAATATGGTAATATAGTGACTTTTTTCACGTTATTCATGTAGTTTGATTTTACGTATATATATTCGTTTTACCAATATTTCGATACTACTTCATGTTTTCTCATGATATGTGATTTGGCCTTCAAATCTCAGAATTTCGCAAATTTTGCATTTTAAAACAAGATTTCTTCCATTTTGCTTTGTACTAAAAATCATCGAATTTAGCAATATTTTGACCTATATCATCCCCTTTTCCTTTATGTGATTTGAACAAAATATCATCGAATTAGGCAATATTTTGCCGTTTTTCCATGTTTTTGTGAATTTTCAGTTTATTGTTATTAATTCATTAAATATACGATAAAAATTATGCAAACATAAAATTGATCAGAAAATAACCATAAATACTTCTTTTTCAATCATCTATTTGTTTCTCGTTAAAATACTGAGTAAGATATTGAAAAGGGGAGAAGTTCTGTTTTTATTGCATATATCGGCGTTTCAGCCGGATTAGAGCCGGTTTACGTGTACATCTTCCATCGGTAATATAAACGGAAAATCAGGAACATTTTAGTTAATTCTAATGAAAACACATTGATTTTTATCATTTGTATTGGAAGCAACATCTTTATACGTCTTTTCTAGGGTCTAAAAAATACGAAACGTCGCTCTATGATTCGAAGTTAAAATCCTCAAATTTGGTATAATAATGACTTTTTTCACGTTTTTCATGTAGTTTGATATTACGTAAATATATTCATTTTTACCAATATTTCGATACTATTTCATGTAGTGTCACGATAGGTGCTTTGGCCTTCAAATCTTAGATTTTCGCATAAAATTGCATTTTAAGCAAGTTTTCTTGCATTTTGTTTCCTACTAAAAATCATCGAATTCAGCAATATTTTGACGTTTATCATCCCCTTTTCCTTTATGTGATATAAACAAAATATCATCGAAAAACGCAATATTTTGGTGTTTTTCCACGTTTTTGTGAACTTTCAGTTTATTGCTATTTATTCATTATATATACGATAAAAATGATGCAAACACATAATTGATTAGAAATTAACCTTAAACACTTCATTTTCAATCAACTATTTGTTTCTCGTTAAAATACTGAGTAGGATATTGGAAAGGGGAGAAGTTCTGTTTTTATTGCATATATCGGCGTTTCAGCCGGATTAGAGCGGTTTTACGTGTACATCTTCCATCGGTAATATAAACGGAAAATCAGGAACATTTTAGTTAATTCTAATGAAAACACATTGATTTTTTATCATTTGTATTTGAAACAACATTGTCATATGTCTTTTCTTGGATCTAAATAATACGAAACCTCGCTCTATGATTTGAAGTTAAAATCCTCAAATATGGTAATATAGTGACTTTTTTCACGTTATTCATGTAGTTTGATTTTACGTATATATATTCGTTTTTACCAATATTTCGATACTACTTCATGTTTTCTCACGATATGTGATTTGGTCTTCAAATCTCAGAATTTCGCAAATTTTGCATTTTTAAGCAAGTTTTCTTCCATTTTCTTTTGTACTAAAAATCATCGAATTTAGCAATATTTTGACCTTTATCATCCCCTTTTCCTTTATGTGATTTGAACAAAATGTCATCGAATTAGGCAATATTTTGCCGTTTTTCCACGTTTTTGTGAATTTTCAGTTTATTGTTAATAATTCATTAAATATACGATAAAAATTATGCAAACATAAAATTGATCAGAAAATAACCTTAAATACTTCATTTTCAATCTTCTATTTGTTTCTCGTTAAAGTACTGAGTAAGATATTGAAAAGGGGAGAAGTTCTGTTTTTATTGCATATATCGAAGTTTCAGCCGGATTAGAGCCGTTTTACGTGTACATCTTCCATCGGTAAAATAAACGGAAAATCAGGAACATTTTAGTTAATTCTAATGAAAACACATTGATTTTTATCATTTGTATTGGAAGCAACATCTTTATACATCTTTTCTAGGGTCTAAAAAATACGAAACGTCGCTCTATGATTCGAAGTTAAAATCCTCAAATTTGGTATAATAATGACTTTTTTCACGTTTTTCATGTAGTTTGATATTACGTAAATATATTCATTTTTACCAATATTTCGATACTATTTCATGTAGTATCACGATATGTACTCTGGCCTTCAAATCTCAGATTTTCGCATAAAATTGCATTTTAAGCAAGTTTTCTTGCATTTTGTTTCGTACTAAAAATCATCGAATTCAGCAATATTTTGACATTCATCATCCCCTTTTCCTTTATGTGATATAAACAAAATATCATCGAATTAGGCAATATTTTGCTGTTTTTCCACGTTTTTGTGAACTTTCAGTTTATTGCTATTAATTCATTATATATACGATAAAAATGATGCAAACACATAATTGATTAGAAACTAACCTTAAACACTTCATTTTTAATCAACTATTTGTTTCCCGTTAAAATACTGAGTAAGATATTGGAAAGTGGAGAAGTTCTGTTTTTATTGCATATATCGACGTTTCAGCCGGAGTAGAGCCGTTTTACGTGTACATCTTCCATCGGTTTATCATCCTCTTTTCCTTTATTTGATATAAACAAAATATCATCGAATTAGGCAATATTTTGCTGTTTTTCCACGTTTTTGTGAACTTTCAGTTTATTGCTATTAATTCATTAATTATACGATAAAAATGATGCAAACACATAATTGATTAGAAACTAACCTTAAACACTTCATTTTCAATCAACTATTTGTTTCTCATTAAAATACTGAGTAAGATATTGGAAAGTGGAGAAGTTCTGTTTTTATTGCATATATCGACGTTTCAGCCGGATTAGAGCGGTTTTACGTTTAAATCTTACATCGGTAATATAAACGGAATATCAGGAACATTTTAGTTAATTCTAATGAAAACACATTGATTTTTTATCATTTGTATTTGAAACAACATTGTCATATGTCTTTTCTTGGATCTAAATAATACGAAACCTATTTCTATGATTTGAAGTTAAAATCTCCAAATATGGTAATATAGTGACTTTTTTCACGTTATTTATGTAGTTTGATTTTACGTATATATATTCGTTTTACCAATATTTCGATACTACTTCATATTTTCTCATGATATGTTATTTGGCCTTCAAATCTCAGAATTTCGCAAATTTTGCATTTTAAAGCAGGATTTTTTCCATTTTGTTTTGTACTAAAAATCATCGAATTTAGCAATATTTTGACCTTTATTATCCCTTTTTCCTTTATGTGATTTAAAGAAAATATCATCGAATTAGGCAATATTTTGCCGTTTTTCCACGTTTTTGTGAATTTTCAGTTTATTGTTATTTATTCATTAAATATACGATAAAAATTATGCAAACATATAATTGATCAGAAAATAACCTTAAATACTTCATTTTCAATCATCTATTTGTTTCTCGTTAAAATACTGAGTAAGATATTGAAAAGGGGAGAAGTTCTGTTTTTATTGCATATACCGACGTTTCAGCCGGATTAGAGCCGGTTTACGTGTACATCTTCCATCGGTAATATAAACGGAAAATCAGGAACATTTTAGTTAATTCTAATGAAAACACATTGATTTTTATCATTTGTATTGGAAGCAACATCTTTATACGTCTTTTCTAGGGTCTAAAAAATACGAAACGTCGCTCGATGATTCGAAGTTAAAATCCTCAAATTTGGTATAATAATGACTTTTTTCACGTTTTTCATGTAGTTTGATATTACGTAAATATATTCATTTTTACCAATATTTCGATACTATTTCATGTAGTGTGACGACAGGTGCTTTGGCCTTCAAATCTTAGATTTTCGCATAAAATTGCATTTTAAGCAAGTTTTCTTGCATTTTGTTTCGTACTAAAAATCATCGAATTCAGCAATATTTTGACGTTTATCATCCCCTTTTCCTTTATGTGATATAAACAAAATATCATCGAATTAGGCAATATTTTGCTGTTTTTCCACGTTTTTGTGAACTTTCAGTTTATTGCTATTAATTCATTAAATATACGATAAAAATGATGCAAACATTGATTAGAAATTAACATTAAACACTTCATTTTCAATCAACTATTTGTTTCTCGTTAAAATACTGAGTAAGATATTGGAAAGGGGAGAAGTTCTGTTTTTATTGCATATATCGGCGTTTCAGCCGGATTAGAGCGGTTTTACGTGTACATCTTCCATCGGTAATATAAACGGAAAATCAGGAACGTTTTAGTTATTTCTAATGAAAACACATTGATTTTTTATCATTTGTATTTGAAACAACATTGTCATATGTCTTTTCTTGGATCTAAATAATACGAAACCTCGCTCTATGATTTGAAGTTAAAATCCTCAAATATGGTAATATAGTGACTTTTTTCACGTTATTCATGTAGTTTGATTTTACGTATATATATTCGTTTTACCAATATTTCGATACTACTTCATGTTTTCTCACGATATGTGATTTGGCCTTCAAATCTCAGAATTTCGCAAATTTTGCATTTTTAAGCAAGTTTTCTTCCATTTTGTTTTGTACTAAAAATCATCGAATTTAGCAATATTTTGACCTTTATCATCCCCTTTTCCTTTATGTGATTTGAACAAAATGTCATCGAATTAGGAAATATTTTGCCGTTTTTCCACGTTTTTGTTAATTTTCAGTTTATTGTTAATAATTCATTATATATACGATAAAAATTATGCAAACATAAAATTGATCAGAAAATAACCTTAAATACTTCATTTTCAATCTTCTATTTGTTTCTCGTTAAAATACTGAGTAAGATATTGAAAAGGGGAGAAGTTCTGTTTTTATTGCATATATCGAAGTTTCAGCCGGATTAGAGCCGTTTTACGTGTACACCTTCCATCGGTAATATAAACGGAAAATCAGGAACATTTTAGTTAATTCTAATGAAAACACATTGATTTTTATCATTTGTATTGGAAGCAACATCTTTATACATCTTTTCTAGGGTCTAAAAAATACGAAACGTCGCTCTATGATTCGAAGTTAAAATCCTCAAATTTGGTATAATAATGACTTTTTTCACGTTTTTCATGTAGTTTGATATTACGTAAATTTATTCATTTTTACCAATATTTCGATACTATTTCATGTAGTATCACGATATGTACTTTGGCCTTCAAATCTCAGATTTTCGCATAAAATTGCATTTTAAGCAAGTTTTCTTGCATTTTGTTTCGTACTAAAAATCATCGAATTCAGCAATATTTTGACGTTTATCATCCCCTTTTCCTTTATGTGATATAAACAAAATATCATCGAAAACGCAATATTTTGCTGTTTTTCCACGTTTTTGTGAACTTTCAGTTTATTGCTATTAATTCATTAAATATACGATAAAAATGATGCAAACATTGATTAGAAATTAACATTAAACACTTCATTTTCAATCAACTATTTGTTTCTCGTTAAAATACTAAGTAAGATATTGGAAAGGGGAGAAGTTCTGTTTTTATTACATATATCGGTGTTTCAGGCGGATTAGAGCGGTTTTACGTGTACATCTTCCATCGGTAATATAAACGGAAAATCAGGAACATTTTAGTTAATTCTAATGAAAACACATTGATTTTTTATCATTTGTATTTGAAACAACATTGTCATATGTCTTTTCTTGAATCTAAATAATACGAAACCTCGCTCTATGATTTGAAGTTAAAATCCTCAAATATGGTAATATAGTAACTTTTTTCACGTTATTCATGTAGTTTGATTTTACGTATATATATTCGTTTTTACCAATATTTCGATACTACTTCATGTTTTCTCATGATATGTGATTTGGCCTTCAAATCTCAGAATTTCGCAAATTTTGCATTTTTAAGCAAGTTTTCTTTCATTTTGTTTTGTACTAAAAATCATCGAATTTAGCAATATTTTGACCTTTATCATCCCCTTTTCCTTTATGTGATATAAACAAAATATCATCGAATTAGGCAATATTTTGCCGTTTTTCACGTTTTTGTGAATTTTCAGTTTATTGTTATTAATTCATTAAATATACGATAAAAATTATGCAAACATAAAATTGATCAGAAAATAACCATAAATACTTCATTTTCAATCATCTATTTATTTCTCGTTAAAATACTGAGTAAGATATTGAAAAGGGGAGAAGTTCTGTTTTTATTGCATATATCGACGTTTCAGCCGGATTAGAGCCGTTTTACGTTTACATCTTCCATCGGTAATTTAAACGGAAAATCAGGAACATTTTAGTTAATTCTAATGAAAACACATTGATTTTTATCATTTGTATTGGAAGCAACATCTTTATACGTCTTTTCTAGGGTCTAAAAAATACGAAACGTCGCTCTATGATTCGAAGGTAAAATCCTCAAATTCGGTATAATAATGACTTTTTTCACGTTTTTCATGTTGTTTGATATTACGTAAAATATTCATTTTTATCTATATTTTGATACTATTTCATGTAGTATCACGATATGTGCTTTGGCCTTCAAATCTCAGATTTTCGCAAAAAATTGCATTTTAAGCAAGTTTTCTTGCATTTTGTTTCGTACTAAAAATCATCGAATTCAGCAATATTTTGACATTCATCATCCCCTTTTCCTTTATGTGATATAAACAAAATATCATCGAATTAGGCAATATTTTGCTGTTTTTCCACGTTTTTGTGAATTTTCAGTTTATTGTTAATAATTCATTAAATATACGATAAAAATTATGCAAACATAAAATTGATCAGAAAATAACCTTAAATACTTCATTTTCAATCTTCTATTTGTTTCTCGTTAAAGTACTGAGTAAGATATTGAAAAGGGGAGAAGTTCTGTTTTTATTGCATATATCGAAGTTTCAGCCGGATTAGAGCCGTTTTACGTGTACATCTTCCATCGGTAAAATAAACGGAAAATCAGGAACATTTTAGTTAATTCTAATGAAAACACATTGATTTTTATCATTTGTATTGGAAGCAACATCTTTATACATCTTTTCTAGGGTCTAAAAAATACGAAACGTCGCTCTATGATTCGAAGTTAAAATCCTCAAATTTGGTATAATAATGACTTTTTTCACGTTTTTCATGTAGTTTGATATTACGTAAATATATTCATTTTTACCAATATTTCGATACTATTTCATGTAGTATCACGATATGTACTCTGGCCTTCAAATCTCAGATTTTCGCATAAAATTGCATTTTAAGCAAGTTTTCTTGCATTTTGTTTCGTACTAAAAATCATCGAATTCAGCAATATTTTGACATTCATCATCCCCTTTTCCTTTATGTGATATAAACAAAATATCATCGAATTAGGCAATATTTTGCTGTTTTTCCACGTTTTTGTGAACTTTCAGTTTATTGCTATTAATTCATTATATATACGATAAAAATGATGCAAACACATAATTGATTAGAAACTAACCTTAAACACTTCATTTTTAATCAACTATTTGTTTCCCGTTAAAATACTGAGTAAGATATTGGAAAGTGGAGAAGTTCTGTTTTTATTGCATATATCGACGTTTCAGCCGGAGTAGAGCCGTTTTACGTGTACATCTTCCATCGGTTTATCATCCTCTTTTCCTTTATTTGATATAAACAAAATATCATCGAATTAGGCAATATTTTGCTGTTTTTCCACGTTTTTGTGAACTTTCAGTTTATTGCTATTAATTCATTAATTATACGATAAAAATGATGCAAACACATAATTGATTAGAAACTAACCTTAAACACTTCATTTTCAATCAACTATTTGTTTCTCATTAAAATACTGAGTAAGATATTGGAAAGTGGAGAAGTTCTGTTTTTATTGCATATATCGACGTTTCAGCCGGATTAGAGCGGTTTTACGTTTAAATCTTACATCGGTAATATAAACGGAATATCAGGAACATTTTAGTTAATTCTAATGAAAACACATTGATTTTTTATCATTTGTATTTGAAACAACATTGTCATATGTCTTTTCTTGGATCTAAATAATACGAAACCTATTTCTATGATTTGAAGTTAAAATCTCCAAATATGGTAATATAGTGACTTTTTTCACGTTATTTATGTAGTTTGATTTTACGTATATATATTCGTTTTACCAATATTTCGATACTACTTCATATTTTCTCATGATATGTTATTTAGCCTTCAAATCTCAGAATTTCGCAAATTTTGCATTTTAAAGCAGGATTTTTTCCATTTTGTTTTGTACTAAAAATCATCGAATTTAGCAATATTTTGACCTTTATTATCCCTTTTTCCTTTATGTGATTTAAAGAAAATATCATCGAATTAGGCAATATTTTGCCGTTTTTCCACGTTTTTGTGAATTTTCAGTTTATTGTTATTTATTCATTAAATATACGATAAAAATTATGCAAACATATAATTGATCAGAAAATAACCTTAAATACTTCATTTTCAATCATCTATTTGTTTCTCGTTAAAATACTGAGTAAGATATTGAAAAGGGGAGAAGTTCTGTTTTTATTGCATATACCGACGTTTCAGCCGGATTAGAGCCGGTTTACGTGTACATCTTCCATCGGTAATATAAACGGAAAATCAGGAACATTTTAGTTAATTCTAATGAAAACACATTGATTTTTATCATTTGTATTGGAAGCAACATCTTTATACATCTTTTCTAGGGTCTAAAAAATACGAAACGTCGCTCGATGATTCGAAGTTAAAATCCTCAAATTTGGTATAATAATGACTTTTTTCACGTTTTTCATGTAGTTTGATATTACGTAAATATATTCATTTTTACCAATATTTCGATACTATTTCATGTAGTGTCACGATAGGTGCTTTGGCCTTCAAATCTTAGATTTTCGCATAAAATTGCATTTTAAGCAAGTTTTCTTGCATTTTGTTTCGTACTAAAAATCATCGAATTCAGCAATATTTTGACGTTTATCATCCCCTTTTCCTTTATGTGATATAAACAAAATATCATCGAATTAGGCAATATTTTGCTGTTTTTCCACGTTTTTGTGAACTTTCAGTTTATTGCTATTAATTCATTAAATATACGATAAAAATGATGCAAACATTGATTAGAAATTAACATTAAACACTTCATTTTCAATCAACTATTTGTTTCTCGTTAAAATACTGAGTAAGATATTGGAAAGGGGAGAAGTTCTGTTTTTATTGCATATATCGGCGTTTCAGCCGGATTAGAGCGGTTTTACGTGTACATCTTCCATCGGTAATATAAACGGAAAATCAGGAACGTTTTAGTTATTTCTAATGAAAACACATTGATTTTTTATCATTTGTATTTGAAACAACATTGTCATATGTCTTTTCTTGGATCTAAATAATACGAAACCTCGCTCTATGATTTGAAGTTAAAATCCTCAAATATGGTAATATAGTGACTTTTTTCACGTTATTCATGTAGTTTGATTTTACGTATATATATTCGTTTTACCAATATTTCGATACTACTTCATGTTTTCTCACGATATGTGATTTGGCCTTCAAATCTCAGAATTTCGCAAATTTTGCATTTTTAAGCAAGTTTTCTTCCATTTTGTTTTGTACTAAAAATCATCGAATTTAGCAATATTTTGACCTTTATCATCCCCTTTTCCTTTATGTGATTTGAACAAAATGTCATCGAATTAGGAAATATTTTGCCGTTTTTCCACGTTTTTGTTAATTTTCAGTTAATTGTTAATAATTCATTATATATACGATAAAAATTATGCAAACATAAAATTGATCAGAAAATAACCTTAAATACTTCATTTTCAATCTTCTATTTGTTTCTCGTTAAAATACTGAGTAAGATATTGAAAAGGGGAGAAGTTCTGTTTTTATTGCATATATCGAAGTTTCAGCCGGATTAGAGCCGTTTTACGTGTACACCTTCCATCGGTAATATAAACGGAAAATCAGGAACATTTTAGTTAATTCTAATGAAAACACATTGATTTTTATCATTTGTATTGGAAGCAACATCTTTATACATCTTTTCTAGGGTCTAAAAAATACGAAACGTCGCTCTATGATTCGAAGTTAAAATCCTCAAATTTGGTATAATAATGACTTTTTTCACGTTTTTCATGTAGTTTGATATTACGTAAATTTATTCATTTTTACCAATATTTCGATACTATTTCATGTAGTATCACGATATGTACTTTGGCCTTCAAATCTCAGATTTTCGCATAAAATTGCATTTTAAGCAAGTTTTCTTGCATTTTGTTTCGTACTAAAAATCATCGAATTCAGCAATATTTTGACGTTAATCATCCCCTTTTCCTTTATGTGATATAAACAAAATATCATCGAAAACGCAATATTTTGCTGTTTTTCCACGTTTTTGTGAACTTTCAGTTTATTGCTATTAATTCATTAAATATACGATAAAAATGATGCAAACATTGATTAGAAATTAACATTAAACACTTCATTTTCAATCAACTATTTGTTTCTCGTTAAAATACTAAGTAAGATATTGGAAAGGGGAGAAGTTCTGTTTTTATTACATATATCGGTGTTTCAGGCGGATTAGAGCGGTTTTACGTGTACATCTTCCATCGGTAATATAAACGGAAAATCAGGAACATTTTAGTTAATTCTAATGAAAACACATTGATTTTTTATCATTTGTATTTGAAACAACATTGTCATATGTCTTTTCTTGAATCTAAATAATACGAAACCTCGCTCTATGATTTGAAGTTAAAATCCTCAAATATGGTAATATAGTAACTTTTTTCACGTTATTCATGTAGTTTGATTTTACGTATATATATTCGTTTTTACCAATATTTCGATACTACTTCATGTTTTCTCATGATATGTGATTTGGCCTTCAAATCTCAGAATTTCGCAAATTTTGCATTTTTAAGCAAGTTTTCTTTAATTTTGTTTTGTACTAAAAATCATCGAATTTAGCAATATTTTGACCTTTATCATCCCCTTTTCCTTTATGTGATATAAACAAAATATCATCGAATTAGGCAATATTTTGCCGTTTTTCACGTTTTTGTGAATTTTCAGTTTATTGTTATTAATTCATTAAATATACGATAAAAATTATGCAAACATAAAATTGATCAGAAAATAACCATAAATACTTCATTTTCAATCATCTATTTATTTCTCGTTAAAATACTGAGTAAGATATTGAAAAGGGGAGAAGTTCTGTTTTTATTGCATATATCGACGTTTCAGCCGGATTAGAGCCGTTTTACGTTTACATCTTCCATCGGTAATTTAAACGGAAAATCAGGAACATTTTAGTTAATTCTAATGAAAACACATTGATTTTTATCATTTGTATTGGAAGCAACATCTTTATACGTCTTTTCTAGGGTCTAAAAAATACGAAACGTCGCTCTATGATTCGAAGGTAAAATCCTCAAATTCGGTATAATAATGACTTTTTTCACGTTTTTCATGTTGTTTGATATTACGTAAAATATTCATTTTTATCTATATTTTGATACTATTTCATGTAGTATCACGATATGTGCTTTGGCCTTCAAATCTCAGATTTTCGCAAAAAATTGCATTTTAAGCAAGTTTTCTTGCATTTTGTTTCGTACTAAAAATCATCGAATTCAGCAATATTTTGACGTTTATCATCCCCTTTTCCTTTATGTGATATAAACAAAATATCATCGAAAAACGCAATATTTTGGTGTTTTTCCACGTTTTTGTGAACTTTCAGTTTATTGCTATTTATTCATTATATATACGATAAAAATGATGCAAACATTGATTAGAAATTAACATTAAACACTTCATTTTCAATCAACTATTTGTTTCTCGATAAAATACTAAGTAAGATATTGGAAAGGGGAGAAGTTCTGTTTTTATTACATATATCGGCGTTTCAGGCGGATTAGAGCGGTTTTACGTGTACATCTTCCATCGGTAATATAAACGGAAAATCAGGAACATTTTAGTTAATTCTAATGAAAACACATTTATTTTTTATCATTTGTATTTGAAACAACATTGTCATATGTCTTTTCTTGGATCTAAATAATACGAAACCTCGCTCTATGATTTCAAGTTAAAATCCTCAAATATGGTAATATAGTGACTTTTTTCACGTTATTCATGTAGTTTGATTTTACGTATATATATTCGTTTTTACCAATATTTCGATACTACTTCATGTTTTCTCACGATATGTGATTTGGCCTTCAAATCTCAGAATTTCGCAAATTTTGCATTTTTAAGCAAGTTTTCTTCCATTTTGTTTTGTACTAAAAATCATCGAATTTAGCAATATTTTGACCTTTATCATCCCCTTTTCCTTTATGTGATTTGAACAAAATGTCATCGAATTAGGCAATATTTTTCCGTTTTTCCACGTTTTTGTGAATTTTCAGTTTATTGTTAATAATTCATTAAATATACGATAAAAATTATGCAAACATAAAATTGATCAGAAAATAACCATAAATACTTCTTTTTCAATCATCTATTTGTTTCTCGTTAAAATACTGAGTAAGATATTGGAAAGGGGAGAAGTTCTGTTTTTATTGCATATATCGGCGTTTCAGCCGGATTAGAGCGGTTTTACGTGTACATCTTCCATCGGTAATATAAACGGAAAATCAGGAACATTTTAGTTAATTCTAATGAAAACACATTGATTTTTATCATTTGTATTGGAAGCAACATCTTTATACGTCTTTTCTAGGGTCTAAAAAATACGAAACGTCGCTCTATGATTCGAAGTTAAAATCCTCAAATTTAGTATAATAATGACTTTTTTCACGTTTTTCATGTTGTTTGAAATTACGTAAAATATATTCATTTTACCTATATTTCGATACTATTTCATGTAGTATCACGATATGTGCTTTGGCCTTCAAATCTCAGATTTTTTAATAAAATTGCATTTTAAGCAAATTTTCTTGCATTTTGTTTTGTACTAAAAATCATCGAATTTAGCAATATTGTGACCTTTATCATCCCCTTTTCCTTTATGTGATTTAAACAAAATATCATCGAATTAGGCAATATTTTGCCGTTTTTCCACGTTTTTGTGAATTTTCAGTTTATTGTTATTAATCCATTAAATATACCATAAAAATTATGCAAACACTTAATTGATCAGAAAATAACCTTAAATACTTCATTTTCAATCATCTATTTGTTTCTCGTTAAAATACTGAGTAAGATATTGAAAAGGGGAGAAGTTCTGTTTTTATTGCATATAACGACGTTTCAGCCGGAGTAGAGCCGTTTTACGTGTACATCTTCCATCGGTTTATCATCCCCTTTTCCTTTATGTGATATGAACAAAATATCATCGAATTAGGCAATATTTTGCTGTTTTTCCACGTTTTTGTGAACTTTTAGTTTATTGCTATTAATTCATTAAATATACGATAAAAATGATGCAAACACATAATTGATTAGAAATTAAACTTAAACATTTCATTTTCAATCAACTATTTGTTTCTCGTTAAAATACTGAGTAAGATATTGAAAAGGGGAGAAGTTCTGTTTTATTGTATATATCGACGTTTCAGCCGGATTAGAGCCGTTTTACGTGTACATCTTCCATCGGTAATATAAACGGAAAATCAGGAACATTTTAGTTAATTCTAATGAAAACACATTGATTTTTATCATTTGTATTGGAAGCAACATCTTTATACGTCTTTTCTAGGGTATAAAAAATTCGAAACGTCGCTCTATGATTTGAAGGTAAAATCCTCAAATTTGGTATAATAATGACTTTTTTCACGTTTTTCATGTTGTTTGATATTACGTAAAATATTCATTTTTATCTATATTTTGATACTATTTCATGTAGTATCACGATATGTGCTTTTGCCTTCAAATCTCAGATTTTCGCAAAAAATTGCATTTTAAGCAAGTTTTCTTGCATTTTGTTTCGTACTAAAAATCATCGAATTCAGCAATATTTTGACGTTTATCATCCCCTTTTCCTTTATGTGATATAAACAAAATATCATCGAAAAACGCAATATTTTGGTGTTTTTCCACGTTTTTGTGAACTTTCAGTTTATTGCTATTAATTCATTAAATATACGATAAAAATGATGCAAACATTGATTAGAAATTAACATTAAACACTTCATTTTCAATCAACTATTTGTTTCTCGTTAAAATACTAAGTAAGATATTGGAAAGGGGAGAAGTTCTGTTTTTATTACATATATCGGCGTTTCAGCCGGATTAGAGCGGTTTTACGTGTACATCTTCCATCGGTAATATAAACGGAAAATCAGGAACATTTTAGTTAATTCTAATGAAAACACATTGATTTTTTATCATTTGTATTTGAAACAACATTGTCATATGTCTTTTCTTGAATCTAAATAATACGAAACCTCGCTCTATGATTTGAAGTTAAAATCCTCAAATATGGTAATATAGTGACTTTTTTCACGTTATTCATGTAGTTTGATTTTACGTATATATATTCGTTTTTACCAATATTTCGATACTACTTCATGTTTTCTCATGATATGTGATTTGGCCTTCAAATCTCAGAATTTCGCAAATTTTGCATTTTTAAGCAAGTTTTCTTGCATTTTGTTTTGTACTAAAAATCATCGAATTTAGCAATATTTTGACGTTCATCATCCCCTTTTCCTTTATGTGATATAAACAAAATATCATCGAATTAGGCAAGATTTTGCCGTTTTTCACGTTTTTGTGAATTTTCAGTTTATTGTTATTAATTCATTAAATATACGATAAAAATTATGCAAACATAAAATTGATCAGAAAATAACCTTAAATACTTCATTTTCAATCTTCTATTTGTTTCTCGTTAAAATACTGAGTAAGATATTGAAAAGGGGAGAAGTTCTGTTTTTATGGCATATTTCGAAGTTTCAGCCGGATTAGAGCCGTTTTACGTGTACATCTTCCATCGGTAATATAAACGGAAAATCAGGAACATTTTAGTTAATTCTAATGAAAACACATTGATTTTTATCATTTGTATTGGAAGCAACATCTTTATACATCTTTTCTAGGGTCTAAAAAATACGAAACGTCGCTCTATGATTCGAAGTTAAAATCCTCAAATTTGGTATAATAATGACTTTTTTCACGTTTTTCATGTAGTTTGATATTACGTAAATTTATTCATTTTTACCAATATTTCGATACTATTTCATGTAGTATCACGATATGTACTTTGGCCTTCAAATCTCAGATTTTCGCATAAAATTGCATTTTAAGCAAGTTTTCTTGCATTTTGTTTCGTACTAAAAACCATCGAATTCAGCAATATTTTGACGTTCATCATCCCCTTTTCCTTTATGTGATATAAACAAAATATCATCGAATTAGGCAATATTTTGCTGTTTTTCCACGTTTTTGTGAACTTTCAGTTTGTTGCTATTAATTCATTATATATACGATAAAAATGATGCAAACACATAATTGATTAGAAACTAACCTTAAACACTTCATTTTCAATCAACTATTTGTTTCTCGTTAAAATACTGAGTAAGATATTGGAAAGTGGAGAAATTCTGTTTTTATTGCATATATCGACGTTTCAGCCGGATTAGAGCGGTTTTACGTGTACATCTTCCATCGGTAATATAAACGGAAAATCATTAACATTTTAGTTAATTCTAATGAAAACACATTGATTTTTTATCATTTGTATTTGAAACAACATTGTCATATGTCTTTTCTTGGATCTAAATAATACGAAACCTAGTTCTATGATTTGAAGTTAAAATCTTCAAATATGGTAATATAGTGACTTTTTTCACGTTATTCATGTAGTTTGATTTTACGTATATATATTCGTTTTTACCAGTTTATTTCGATACTACTTCATGTTTTCTCATGATATGTGATTTGGCCTTCAAATCTCAGAATTTCGCAAATTTTGCATTTTTAAGCAAGTTTTCTTGCATTTTGTTTTGTACTAAAAATCATCGAATTCAGCAATATTTTGACGTTTATCATCCCCCTTTTCCTTTATGTGATATAAACAAAATATCATCGAAAAACGCAATATTTTGGTGTTTTTCCACGTTTTTGTGAACTTTCAGTTTATTGCTATTAATTCATTATATATACGATAAAAATGATGCAAACACATAATTGATTAGAAATTAACCTTAAACATTTCATTTTCAATCAACAATTTGTTTCTCGTTAAAATACTGAGTAAGATATTGGAAAGGGGAGAAGTTCTGTTTTTATTACATATATCGGCGTTTCAGCCGGATTAGAGCGGTTTTACGTGTACATCTTCCATCGGTAATATAAACGGAAAATCAGGAACATTTTAGTTAATTCTAATGAAAACACATTGATTTTTTATCATTTGTATTTGAAACAACATTGTCATATGTCTTTTCTTGAATCTAAATAATACGAAACCTCGCTCTATGATTTGAAGTTAAAATCCTCAAATATGGTAATATAGTGACTTTTTTCACGTTATTCATGTAGTTTGATTTTACGTATATATATTCGTTTTTACCAGTTTATTTCGATACTACTTCATGTTTTCTCATGATATGTGATTTGGCCTTCAAATCTCAGAATTTCGCAAATTTTGCATTTTTAAGCAAGTTTTCTTGCATTTTGTTTTGTACTAAAAATCATCGAATTTAGCAATATTTTGACCTTTATCATCCCCTTTTCCTTTATGTGATATAAACAAAATATCATCGAATTAGGCAATATTTTGCCGTTTTTCACGTTTTTGTGAATTTTCAGTTTATTGTTATTAATTCATTAAATATACGATAAAAATTATGCAAACATAAAATTGATCAGAAAATAACCATAAATACTTCATTTTCAATCATCAATTTGTTTCTCGTTAAAATACTGAGTAAGATATTGAAAAGGGGGAGAAGTTCTCTTTTTATTGCATATATCGACGTTTCAGCCGGATTAGAGCCGTTTTACGTTTACATCTTCCATCGGTAATATAAACGGAAAATTAGGAACATTTTAGTTAATTCTAATGAAAACACATTGATTTTTATCATTTGTATTGGAAGCAACATCTTTATACGTCTTTTCTAGGGTCTAAAAAATACGAAACGTCGCTCTATGATTCGAAGGTAAAATCCTCAAATTTGGTATAATAATGACTTTTTTCACGTTTTTCATGTTGTTTGATATTACGTAAAATATTCACTTTTATCTATATTTTGATACTATTTCATGTAGTATCACGATATGTGCTTTTGCCTTCAAATCTCAGATTTTTGCAAAAAATTGCATTTTAAGCAAGTTTTCTTGCATTTTGTTTCGTACTAAAAATCATCGAATTCAGCAATATTTTGACGTTTATCATCCCCTTTTCCTTTATGTGATATAAACAAAATATCATCGAAAAACGCAATATTTTGGTGTTTTTCCACGTTTTTGTGAACTTTCAGTTTATTGCTATTAATTCATTATATATACGATAAAAATGATGCAAACACATAATTGATTAGAAATTAACCTTAAACACTTCATTTTCAATCAACTATTTGTTTCTCGTTAAAATACTGAGTAAGATATTGGAAAGTGGAGAAGTTCTGTTTTTATTGCATATATCGACGTTTCAGCCGGATTAGAGCGGTTTTACGTGTACATCTTCCATCGGTAATATAAACGGAAAATCAGGAACATTTTAGTTAATTCTAATGAAAACACATTGATTTTTTATCATTTGTATTTGAAACAACATTGTCATATGTCTTTTCTTGGATCTAAATAATACGAAACCTAGTTCTATGATTTGAAGTTAAAATCTCCAAATATGGTAATATAGTGACTTTTTTCACGTTATTCATGTAGTTTGATTTTACGTATATATATTCGTTTTTACCAATATTTTTTACCAATATTTTTTACCAATATTTTTTTTACTACTTCATGTTTTCTCACGATATGTGATTTGGCCTTCAAATCTCAGAATTTCGCAAATTTTGCATTTTTAAGCAAGTTTTCTTCCATTTTGTTTTGTACTAAAAATCATCGAATTTAGCAATATTTTGACCTTTATCATCCCCTTTTCCTTTATGTGATTTGAACAAAATGTCATCGAATTAGGCAATATTTTGCCGTTTTTCCACGTTTTTGTGAATTTTCAGTTTATTGTTAATAATTCATTAAATATACGATAAAAATTATGCAAACATAAAATTGATCAGAAAATAACCTTAAATACTTCATTTTCAATCTTCTATTTGTTTCTCGTTAAAATACTGAGTAAGATATTGAAAAGGGGAGAAGTTCTGTTTTTATTGCATATTTCGAAGTTTCAGCCGGATTAGAGCCGTTTTACGTTTACTTCTTCCATCGGTAATATAAACGGAAAATCAGGAACATTTTAGTTAATTCTAATGAAAACACATTGATTTTTATCATTTGTATTGGAAGCAACATCTTTATACATCTTTTCTAGGGTCTAAAAAATACGAAACGTCGCTCTATGATTCGAAGTTAAAATCCTCAAATTTGGTATAATAATGACTTTTTTCACGTTTTTCATGTAGTTTGATATTACGTAAATTTATTCATTTTTACCAATATTTCGATACTATTTCATGTAGTATCACGATATGTACTTTGGCCTTCAAATCTCAGATTTTCGCATAAAATTGCATTTTAAGCAAGTTTTCTTGCATTTTGTTACGTACTAAAAACCATCGAATTCAGCAATATTTTGACGTTCATCATCCCCTTTTCCTTTATGTGATATAAACAAAATATCATCGAATTAGGCAATATTTTGCTGTTTTTCCACGTTTTTGTGAACTTTCAGTTTATTGCTATTAATTCATTATATATACGATAAAAATGATGCAAACACATAATTGATTAGAAACTAACCTTAAACACTTCATTTTCAATCAACTATTTGTTTCTCGTTAAAATACTGAGTAAGATATTGGAAAGTGGAGAAGTTCTGTTTTTATTGCATATATCGACGTTTCAGCCGGATTAGAGCGGTTTTACGTGTACATCTTCCATCGGTAATATAAACGGAAAATCAGGAACATTTTAGTTAATTCTAATGAAAACACATTGATTTTTTATCATTTGTATTTGAAACAACATTGTCATATGTCTTTTCTTGGATCTAAATAATACGAAACCTAGTTCTATGATTTGAAGTTAAAATCTTCAAATATGGTAATATAGTGACTTTTTTCACGTTATTCATGTAGTTTGATTTTACGTATATATATTCGTTTTACCAATATTTCGATACTACTTCATATTTTCTCATGATATGTGATTTGGCTTTCAAATCTCAGAATTTCGCAAATTTTGCATTTTAAAGCAAGATTTCTTCCATTTTGTTTTGTACTAAAAATCATCGAATTTAGCAATATTTTGACCTATATCATCCCCTTTTCGTTTATGTGATTTAAACAAAATATCATCGAATTAGGCAATATTTTGCCGTTTTTCCACGTTTTTGTGAATTTTCAGTTTATTGTTATTTATTCATTAAATATACGATAAAAATTATGCAAACATATAATTGATCAGAAAATAACCTTAAATTCTTCATTTTCAATCATCTATTTGTTTCTCGTTAAAATACTGAGTAAGATATTGAAAAGGGGAGAAGTTCTGTTTTTATTGCATATTTCGACGTTTCAGCCGGATTAGAGCCGGTTTACGTGTACATCTTCCATCGGTAATATAAACGGAAAATCAGGAACATTTTAGTTAATTCTAATGAAAACACATTGATTTTTATCATTTGTTTTGGAAGCAACATCTTTATACATCTTTTCTAGGGTCTAAAAAATACGAAACGTCGCTCTATGATCCGAAGTTAAAAACCTCAAATTTGGTATAATAATGACTTTTTCACGTTTTTAATGTAGTTTGATATTACGTAAATATATTCATTTTTCCAATATTTCGATACTATTTCATGTAGTGTCACAATAGGTGCTTTGGCCTTCAAATCTTAGATTTTCGCATAAAATTGCATTTTAAGCAAGTTTTCTTGCATTTTGTTTCGTACTAAAAATCATCGAATTCAGCAATATTTTGACGTTTATCATCCCCTTTTCCTTTTTGTGATATAAACAAAATATCATCGAATTAGGCAATATTTTGCTGTTTTTCCACGCTTTTGTGAACTTTCAGTTTATTGCTATTAATTCATTAAATATACGATAAAAATGATGCAAACATTGATTAGAAATTAACATTAAACACTTCATTTTCAATCAACTATTTGTTTCTCGTTAAAATACTAAGTAAGATATTGGAAAGGGGAGAAGTTCTGTTTTTATTACATATATCGGCGTTTCAGCCGGATTAGAGCGGTTTTACGTGTACATCTTCCATCGGTAATATAAACGGAAAATCAGGAACATTTTAGTTAATTCTAATGAAAACACATTGATTTTTTATCATTTGTATTTGAAACAACATTGTCATATGTCTTTTCTTGAATCTAAATAATACGAAACCTCGCTCTATGATTTGAAGTTAAAATCCTCAAATATGGTAATATAGTGACTTTTTTCACGTTATTCATGTAGTTTGATTTTACGTATATATATTCGTTTTTACCAGTTTATTTCGATACTACTTCATGTTTTCTCATGATATGTGATTTGGCCTTCAAATCTCAGAATTTCGCAAATTTTGCATTTTTAAGCAAGTTTTCTTGCATTTTGTTTTGTACTAAAAATCATCGAATTTAGCAATATTTTGACCTTTATCATCCCCTTTTCCTTTATGTGATATAAACAAAATATCATCGAATTAGGCAATATTTTGCCGTTTTTCACGTTTTTGTGAATTTTCAGTTTATTGTTATTAATTCAATAAATATACGATAAAAATTATGCAAACATAAAATTGATCAGAAAATAACCATAAATACTTCATTTTCAATCATCAATTTGTTTCTCGTTAAAATACTGAGTAAGATATTGAAAAGGGGGAGAAGTTCTCTTTTTTTTGCATATATCGACGTTTCAGCCGGATTAGAGCCGTTTTACGTTTACATCTTCCATCGGTAATATAAACGGAAAATTAGGAACATTTTAGTTAATTCTAATGAAAACACATTGATTTTTATCATTTGTATTGGAAGCAACATCTTTATACGTCTTTTCTAGGGTCTAAAAAATACGAAACGTCGCTCTATGATTCGAAGGTAAAATCCTCAAATTTGGTATAATAATGACTTTTTTCACGTTTTTCATGTTGTTTGATATTACGTAAAATATTCACTTTTATCTATATTTTGATACTATTTCATGTAGTATCACGATATGTGCTTTTGCCTTCAAATCTCAGATTTTTGCAAAAAATTGCATTTTAAGCAAGTTTTCTTGCATTTTGTTTCGTACTAAAAATCATCGAATTCAGCAATATTTTGACGTTTATCATCCCCTTTTCCTTTATGTGATATAAACAAAATATCATCGAAAAACGCAATATTTTGGTGTTTTTCCACGTTTTTGTGAACTTTCAGTTTATTGCTATTAATTCATTATATATACGATAAAAATGATGCAAACACATAATTGATTAGAAATTAACCTTAAACACTTCATTTTCAATCAACTATTTGTTTCTCGTTAAAATACTGAGTAAGATATTGGAAAGTGGAGAAGTTCTGTTTTTATTGCATATATCGACGTTTCAGCCGGATTAGAGCGGTTTTACGTGTACATCTTCCATCGGTAATATAAACGGAAAATCAGGAACATTTTAGTTAATTCTAATGAAAACACATTGATTTTTTATCATTTGTATTTGAAACAACATTGTCATATGTCTTTTCTTGGATCTAAATAATACGAAACCTAGTTCTATGATTTGAAGTTAAAATCTCCAAATATGGTAATATAGTGACTTTTTTCACGTTATTCATGTAGTTTGATTTTACGTATATATATTCGTTTTTACCAATATTTTTTACCAATATTTTTTTTACTACTTCATGTTTTCTCACGATATGTGATTTGGCCTTCAAATCTCAGAATTTCGCAAATTTTGCATTTTTAAGCAAGTTTTCTTCCATTTTGTTTTGTACTAAAAATCATCGAATTTAGCAATATTTTGACCTTTATCATCCCCTTTTCCTTTATGTGATTTGAACAAAATGTCATCGAATTAGGCAATATTTTGCCGTTTTTCCACGTTTTTGTGAATTTTCAGTTTATTGTTAATAATTCATTAAATATACGATAAAAATTATGCAAACATAAAATTGATCAGAAAATAACCTTAAATACTTCATTTTCAATCTTCTATTTGTTTCTCGTTAAAATACTGAGTAAGATATTGAAAAGGGGAGAAGTTCTGTTTTTATTGCATATTTCGAAGTTTCAGCCGGATTAGAGCCGTTTTACGTTTACTTCTTCCATCGGTAATATAAACGGAAAATCAGGAACATTTTAGTTAATTCTAATGAAAACACATTGATTTTTATCATTTGTATTGGAAGCAACATCTTTATACATCTTTTCTAGGGTCTAAAAAATACGAAACGTCGCTCTATGATTCGAAGTTAAAATCCTCAAATTTGGTATAATAATGACTTTTTTCACGTTTTTCATGTAGTTTGATATTACGTAAATTTATTTATTTTTACCAATATTTCGATACTATTTCATGTAGTATCACGATATGTACTTTGGCCTTCAAATCTCAGATTTTCGCATAAAATTGCATTTTAAGCAAGTTTTCTTGCATTTTGTTACGTACTAAAAACCATCGAATTCAGCAATATTTTGACGTTCATCATCCCCTTTTCCTTTATGTGATATAAACAAAATATCATCGAATTAGGCAATATTTTGCTGTTTTTCCACGTTTTTGTGAACTTTCAGTTTATTGCTATTAATTCATTATATATACGATAAAAATGATGCAAACACATAATTGATTAGAAACTAACCTTAAACACTTCATTTTCAATCAACTATTTGTTTCTCGTTAAAATACTGAGTAAGATATTGGAAAGTGGAGAAGTTCTGTTTTTATTGCATATATCGACGTTTCAGCCGGATTAGAGCGGTTTTACGTGTACATCTTCCATCGGTAATATAAACGGAAAATCAGGAACATTTTAGTTAATTCTAATGAAAACACATTGATTTTTTATCATTTGTATTTGAAACAACATTGTCATATGTCTTTTCTTGGATCTAAATAATACGAAACCTAGTTCTATGATTTGAAGTTAAAATCTTCAAATATGGTAATATAGTGACTTTTTTCACGTTATTCATGTAGTTTGATTTTACGTATATATATTCGTTTTACCAATATTTCGATACTACTTCATATTTTCTCATGATATGTGATTTGGCTTTCAAATCTCAGAATTTCGCAAATTTTGCATTTTAAAGCAAGATTTCTTCCATTTTGTTTTGTACTAAAAATCATCGAATTTAGCAATATTTTGACCTATATCATCCCCTTTTCGTTTATGTGATTTAAACAAAATATCATCGAATTAGGCAATATTTTGCCGTTTTTCCACGTTTTTGTGAATTTTCAGTTTATTGTTATTTATTCATTAAATATACGATAAAAATTATGCAAACATATAATTGATCCGAAAATAACCTTAAATTCTTCATTTTCAATCATCTATTTGTTTCTCGTTAAAATACTGAGTAAGATATTGAAAAGGGGAGAAGTTCTGTTTTTATTGCATATTTCGACGTTTCAGCCGGATTAGAGCCGGTTTACGTGTACATCTTCCATCGGTAATATAAACGGAAAATCAGGAACATTTTAGTTAATTCTAATGAAAACACATTGATTTTTATCATTTGTTTTGGAAGCAACATCTTTATACATCTTTTCTAGGGTCTAAAAAATACGAAACGTCGCTCTATGATCCGAAGTTAAAAACCTCAAATTTGGTATAATAATGACTTTTTCACGTTTTTAATGTAGTTTGATATTACGTAAATATATTCATTTTTCCAATATTTCGATACTATTTCATGTAGTGTCACAATAGGTGCTTTGGCCTTCAAATCTTAGATTTTCGCATAAAATTGCATTTTAAGCAAGTTTTCTTGCATTTTGTTTCGTACTAAAAATCATCGAATTCAGCAATATTTTGACGTTTATCATCCCCTTTTCCTTTTTGTGATATAAACAAAATATCATCGAATTAGGCAATATTTTGCTGTTTTTCCACGCTTTTGTGAACTTTCAGTTTATTGCTATTAATTCATTAAATATACGATAAAAATGATGCAAACATTGATTAGAAATTAACATTAAACACTTCATTTTCAATTAACTATTTGTTTCTCGTTAAAATACTAAGTAAGATATTGGAAAGGGGAGAAGTTCTGTTTTTATTACATATATCGGCGTTTCAGCCGGATTAGAGCGGTTTTACGTGTACATCTTCCATCGGTAATATAAACGGAAAATCAGGAACATTTTAGTTAATTCTAATGAAAACACATTGATTTTTTATCATTTGTATTTGAAACAACATTGTCATATGTCTTTTCTTGGATCTAAATAATACGAAACCTAGTTCTATGATTTGAAGTTAAAATCTCCAAATATGGTAATATAGTGACTTTTTTCACGTTATTCATGTAGTTTGATTTTACGTATATATATTCGTTTTTACCAATATTTTTTACCAATATTTTTTTTACTACTTCATGTTTTCTCACGATATGTGATTTGGCCTTCAAATCTCAGAATTTCGCAAATTTTGCATTTTTAAGCAAGTTTTCTTCCATTTAGTTTTGTACTAAAAATCATCGAATTTAGCAATATTTTGACCTTTATCATCCCCTTTTCCTTTATGTGATTTGAACAAAATGTCATCGAATTAGGCAATATTTTGCCGTTTTTCCACGTTTTTGTGAATTTTCAGTTTATTGTTAATAATTCATTAAATATACGATAAAAATTATGCAAACATAAAATTGATCAGAAAATAACCTTAAATACTTCATTTTCAATCTTCTATTTGTTTCTCGTTAAAATACTGAGTAAGATATTGAAAAGGGGAGAAGTTCTGTTTTTATTGCATATTTCGAAGTTTCAGCCGGATTAGAGCCGTTTTACGTTTACTTCTTCCATCGGTAATATAAACGGAAAATCAGGAACATTTTAGTTAATTCTAATGAAAACACATTGATTTTTATCATTTGTATTGGAAGCAACATCTTTATACATCTTTTCTAGGGTCTAAAAAATACGAAACGTCGCTCTATGATTCGAAGTTAAAATCCTCAAATTTGGTATAATAATGACTTTTTTCACGTTTTTCATGTAGTTTGATATTACGTAAATTTATTCATTTTTACCAATATTTCGATACTATTTCATGTAGTATCACGATATGTACTTTGGCCTTCAAATCTCAGATTTTCGCATAAAATTGCATTTTAAGCAAGTTTTCTTGCATTTTGTTACGTACTAAAAACCATCGAATTCAGCAATATTTTGACGTTCATCATCCCCTTTTCCTTTATGTGATATAAACAAAATATCATCGAATTAGGCAATATTTTGCTGTTTTTCCACGTTTTTGTGAACTTTCAGTTTATTGCTATTAATTCATTATATATACGATAAAAATGATGCAAACACATAATTGATTAGAAACTAACCTTAAACACTTCATTTTCAATCAACTATTTGTTTCTCGTTAAAATACTGAGTAAGATATTGGAAAGTGGAGAAGTTCTGTTTTTATTGCATATATCGACGTTTCAGCCGGATTAGAGCGGTTTTACGTGTACATCTTCCATCGGTAATATAAACGGAAAATCAGGAACATTTTAGTTAATTCTAATGAAAACACATTGATTTTTTATCATTTGTATTTGAAACAACATTGTCATATGTCTTTTCTTGGATCTAAATAATACGAAACCTAGTTCTATGATTTGAAGTTAAAATCTTCAAATATGGTAATATAGTGACTTTTTTCACGTTATTCATGTAGTTTGATTTTACGTATATATATTCGTTTTACCAATATTTCGATACTACTTCATATTTTCTCATGATATGTGATTTGGCTTTCAAATCTCAGAATTTCGCAAATTTTGCATTTTAAAGCAAGATTTCTTCCATTTTGTTTTGTACTAAAAATCATCGAATTTAGCAATATTTTGACCTATATCATCCCCTTTTCGTTTATGTGATTTAAACAAAATATCATCGAATTAGGCAATATTTGGCCGTTTTTCCACGTTTTTGTGAATTTTCAGTTTATTGTTATTTATTCATTAAATATACGATAAAAATTATGCAAACATATAATTGATCAGAAAATAACCTTAAATTCTTCATTTTCAATCATCTATTTGTTTCTCGTTAAAATACTGAGTAAGATATTAAAAAGGGGAGAAGTTCTGTTTTTATTGCATATTTCGACGTTTCAGCCGGATTAGAGCCGGTTTACGTGTACATCTTCCATCGGTAATATAAACGGAAAATCAGGAACATTTTAGTTAATTCTAATGAAAACACATTGATTTTTATCATTTGTTTTGGAAGCAACATCTTTATACATCTTTTCTATGGTCTAAAAAATACGAAACGTCGCTCTATGATCCGAAGTTAAAAACCTCAAATTTGGTATAATAATGACTTTTTCACGTTTTTAATGTAGTTTGATATTACGTAAATATATTCATTTTTCCAATATTTCGATACTATTTCATGTAGTGTCACAATAGGTGCTTTGGCCTTCAAATCTTAGATTTTCGCATAAAATTGCATTTTAAGCAAGTTTTCTTGCATTTTGTTTCGTACTAAAAATCATCGAATTCAGCAATATTTTGACGTTTATCATCCCCTTTTCCTTTTTGTGATATAAACAAAATATCATCGAATTAGGCAATATTTTGCTGTTTTTCCACGCTTTTGTGAACTTTCAGTTTATTGCTATTAATTCATTAAATATACGATAAAAATGATGCAAACATTGATTAGAAATTAACATTAAACACTTCATTTTCAATCAACTATTTGTTTCTCGTTAAAATACTAAGTAAGATATTGGAAAGGGGAGAAGTTCTGTTTTTATTACATATATCGGCGTTTCAGCCGGATTAGAGCGGTTTTACGTGTACATCTTCCATCGGTAATATAAACGGAAAATCAGGAACATTTTAGTTAATTCTAATGAAAACACATTGATTTTTTATCATTTGTATTTGAAACAACATTGTCATATGTCTTTTCATGAATCTAAATAATACGAAACCTCGCTATATGATTTGAAGTTAAAATCCTCAAATATGGTAATATAGTGACTTTTTTCACGTTATTCATGTAGTTTGATTTTACGTATATATATTCGTTTTTACCAGTTTATTTCGATACTACTTCATGTTTTCTCATGATATGTGATTTGGCCTTCAAATCTCAGAATTTCGCAAATTTTGCATTTTTAAGCAAGTTTTCTTGCATTTTGTTTTGTACTAAAAATCATCGAATTTAGCAATATTTTGACCTTTATCATCCCCTTTTCCTTTATGTGATATAAACAAAATATCATCGAATTAGGCAATATTTTGCCGTTTTTCACGTTTTTGTTAATTTTCAGTTTATTGTTATTAATTCATTAAATATACGATAAAAATTATGCAAACATAAAATTGATCAGAAAATAACCATAAATACTTCATTTTCAATCATCAATTTGTTTCTCGTTAAAATACTGAGTAAGATATTGAAAAGGGGAGAAGTTCTCTTTTTATTGCACATATCGACGTTTCAGCCGGATTAGTGCCGTTTTACGTTTACAACTTCCATCGGTAATATAAACGGAAAATCAGGAACATTTTAGTTAATTCTAATGAAAACACATTGATTTTTATCATTTGTATTGGAAGCAACATCTTTATACGTCTTTTCTAGGGTCTAAAAAATACGAAACGTCGCTCTATGATTCGAAGGTAAAATCCTCAAATTTGGTATAATAATGACTTTTTTCACGTTTTTCATGTAGTTTGATATTACGTAAATTTATTCATTTTTACCAATATTTCGATACTATTTCATGTAGTATCACGATATGTACTTTGGCCTTCAAATCTCAGATTTTCGCATAAAATTGCATTTTAAGCAAGTTTTCTTGCATTTTGTTTCGTACTAAAAATCATCGAATTCAGCAATATTTTGACGTTCATCATCCCCTTTTCCTTTATGTGATATAAACAAAATATCATCGAATTAGGCAATATTTTGCTGTTTTTCCACGTTTTTGTGAACTTTCAGTTTATTGCTATTAATTCATTATATATACGATAAAAATGATGCAAACACATAATTGATTAGAAACTAACCTTAAACACTTCATTTTCAATCAACTATTTGTTTCTCGTTAAAATACTGAGTAAGATATTGGAAAGTGGAGAAGTTCTGTTTTTATTGCATATATCGACGTTTCAGCCGGATTAGAGCGGTTTTACGTGTACATCTTCCATCGGTAACATAAACGGAAAATCAGGAACATTTTAGTTAATTCTAATGAAAACACATTGATTTTTTATCATTTGTATTTGAAACAACATTGTCATATGTCTTTTCTTGGATCTAAATAATACGAAACCTAGTTCTATGATTTAGAGTTAAAATCTTCAAATATGGTAATATAGTGACTTTTTTCACGTTATTCATGTAGTTTGATTTTACGTATATATATTCGTTTTACCAATATTTCGATACTACTTCATATTTTCTCATGATATGTGATTTGGCCTTCAAATCTCAGAATTTCGCAAATTTTGCATTTTAAAGCCAGTTTTCTTCCATTTTGTTTTGTACTAAAAATCATCGAATTTAGCAATATTTTGACCTATATCATCCCCTTTTCCATTATGTGATTTTAACAAAATATCATCGAATTAGGCAATATTTTGCCGTTTTTCCACGTTTTTGTGAATTTTCAGTTTATTGTTATTTATTCATTAAATATACGATAAAAATTATGCAAACATATAATTGATCAGAAAATAACCTTAAATACTTCATTTTCAATCATCTATTTGTTTCTCGTTAAAATACTGAGTAAGATATTGAAAAGGGGAGAAGTTCTGTTTTTATTGCATATATCGACGTTTCAGCCGGATTAGAGCCGGTTTGCGTGTACATCTTCCATCGGTAATATAAACGGAAAATCAGGAACATTTTAGTTAATTCTAATGAAAACACATTGATTTTTATCATTTGTATTGGAAGCAACATCTTTATACGTCTTTTCTAGGGTCTAAAAAATACGAAACGTCGCTCTATGATTCGAAGTTAAAATCCTCAAATTTGGTATAATAATGACTTTTTTCACGTTTTTCATGTAGTTTGATATTACGTAAATATATTCATTTTTACCAATATTTCGATACTATTTCATGTAGTGTCACGATAGGTGCTTTGGCCTTCAAATCTTAGATTTTCGCATAAAATTGCATTTTAAGCAAGTTTTCTTGCATTTTGTTTCGTACTAAAAATCATCGAATTCAGCAAAATTTTGACGTTTATCATCCCCTTTTCCTTTATGTGATATAAACAAAATATCATCGAATTTAGGCAATATTTTGCTGTTTTTCCACGTTTTTGTGAACTTTCAGTTTATTGCTATTAATTCAATAAATATACGATAAAAATGATGCAAACATTGATTAGAAATTAACATTAAACACTTCATTTTCAATCAACTATTTGTTTCTCGTTAAAATACTAAGTAAGATATTGGAAAGGGGAGAAGTTCTGTTTTTATTGCATATATCGGCGTTTCAGCCGGATTAGAGCGGTTTTACGTGTACATCTTCCATCGGTAATATAAACGGAAAATCAGGAACATTTTAGTTAATTCTAATGAAAACACATTGATTTTTTATCATTTGTATTTGAAACAACATTGTCATATGTCTTTTCTTGAATCTAAATAATACGAAACCTCGCTCTATGATTTGAAGTTAAAATCCTCAAATATGGTAATATAGTGACTTTTTTCACGTTATTCATGTAGTTTGATTTTACGTATATATATTCGTTTTTACCAGTTTATTTCGATACTACTTCATGTTTTCTCATGATATGTGATATGGCCTTCAAATCTCAGAATTTCGCAAATTTTGCATTTTTAAGGAAGTTTTCTTGCATTTTGTTTTGTACTAAAAATCATCGAATTTAGCAATATTTTGACCTTTATCATCCCCTTTTCCTTTATGTGATATAAACAAAATATCATCGAATTAGGCAATATTTTGCCGTTTTTCACGTTTTTGTGAATTTTCAGTTTATTGTTATTACTTCATTAAATATACGATAAAAATTATGCAAACATAAAATTGATCAGAAAATAACCATAAATACTTCATTTTCAATCATCTATTTGTTTCTCGTTAAAATACTGAGTAAGATATTGAAAAGGGGAGAAGTTCTGTTTTTATTGCATATATCGACGTTTCAGCCGGATTAGAGCCGTTTTACGTGTACATCTTCCATCGGTTTATCATCCCCTTTTCCTTTATGTGATATAAACAAAATATCATCGAATTAGGCAATATTTTGCTGTTTTTCCACGTTTTTGTGAACTTTCAGTTTATTGCTATTAATTCATTATATATACGATAAAAATGATGCAAACACATAATTGATTAGAAACTAACCTTAAACACTTCATTTTCAATCAACTATTTGTTTCTCGTTAAAATACTGAGTAAGATATTGGAAAGTGGAGAAGTTCTGTTTTTATTGCATATATCGACGTTTCAGCCGGATTAGAGCGGTTTTACGTGTACATCTTCCATCGGTAATATAAACGGAAAATCAGGAACATTTTAGTTAATTCTAATGAAAACACATTGATTTTTTATCATTTGTATTTGAAACAACATTGTCATATGTCTTTTCTTGGATCTAAATAATACGAAACCTCGTTTTATGATTTGAAGTTAAAATCTTCAAATATGGTAATATAGTGACTTTTTCACGTTATTCATGTAGTTTGATTTTACGTATATATATTCGTTTTACCAATATTTCGATACTACTTCATGTTTTCTCATGATATGTGATTTGGCCTTCAAATCTCAGAATTTCGCAAATTTTGCATTTTAAAGCAAGATTTCTTCCATTTTGTTTTGTACTAAAAATCATCGAATTTAGCAATATTTTGACCTATATCATCCCCTTTTCCTTTATGTGATTTAAACAAAATATCATCGAATTAGGCAATATTTTGCCGTTTTTCCACGTTTTTGTGAACTTTCAGTTTATTGCTATTAATTCATTATATATACGATAAAAATGATGCAAACACATAATTGATTAGAAACTAACCTTAAACACTTCATTTTCAATCAACTATTTGTTTCTCGTTAAAATACTGAGTAAGATATTGGAAAGTGGAGAAGTTCTGTTTTTATTGCATATATCGACGTTTCAGCCGGATTAGAGCGGTTTTACGTGTACATCTTCCATCGGTAATATAAACGGAAAATCAGGAACATTTTAGTTAATTCTAATGAAAACACATTGATTTTTATCATTTGTATTGGAAGCAACATCTTTATACGTCTTTTCTAGGGTCTAAAAAATACGAAACGTCGCTCTATGATTCGAAGGTAAAATCCTCAAATTTGGTATAATAATGACTTTTTTCAGGTTTTTCATGTTGTTTGATATTACGTAAATATATTCATTTTTACCTATATTTCGATACTATTTCATGTAGTATCACGACATGTGCTTTGGCTTTCAAATCTCAGATTTTTACATAAACTTGCATTTTAAGCAAATTTTCTTGCATTTTGTTTTGTACTAAAAATCATCGAATTTAGCAATATTTTGACCTTTATCATCCCCTTTTCCTTTATGTGATTTAAACAAAATATCATCGAATTAGGCAATATTTTGCCGTTTTTCCACGTTTTTGTTAATTTTCAGTTTATTGTTATTATTTCATTAAATATACGATAAAAATGATGCAAACACATAATTGATCAGAAAATAACCTTAAATACTTCATTTTCAATCATCTATTTGTTTCTCGTTAAAATACTGAGTAAGATATTGAAAAGGGGAGAAGTTCTGTTTTTATTGCATATATCGACGTTTCAGCCGGATTAGAGCCGTTTTACGTGTACATCTTTCATCGGTTTATCATCCCCTTTTAATTTATGTGATATAAACAAAATATCATCGAATTAGGCAATATTTTGCAGTTTTTCCACGTTTTTGTGAACTTTCAGTTTATTGCTATTAATTCATTAAATATACGATAAAAATGATGCAAACACATAATTGATTAGAAACTAACCTTAAACACTTCATTTTCAATCAACTATTTGTTTCTCGTTAAAATACTGAGTAAGATATTGGAAAGTGGAGAAGTTCTGTTTTTATTGCATATATCGACGTTTCAGCCGGATTAGAGCGGTTTTACGTGTACATCTTCCATCGGTAATATAAACGGAAAATCAGGAACATTTTAGTTAATTCTAATGAAAACACATTGATTTTTTATCATTTGTATTTGAAACAACATTGTCATATGTCTTTTCTTGGATCTAAATAATACGAAACCTCGTTTTATGATTTGAAGTTAAAATCTTCATATATGGTAATATAGTGACTTTTTTCACGTTATGCATGTAGTTTGATTTTACGTATATATATTCGTTTTACCAATATTTCGATACTACTTCATGTTTTCTCATGATATGTGATTTGGCCTTCAAATCTCAGAATTTCGCAAATTTTGCATTTTAAAGCAAGATTTCTTCCATTTTGTTTTGTACTAAAAATCATCGAATTTAGCAATATTTTGACCTATATCATCCCCTTTTCCTTTATGTGATTTAAACAAAATATCATCGAATTAGGCAATATTTTGCCGTTTTTCCACGTTTTTGTGAATTTTCAGTTTATTGTTATTTATTCATTAAATATACGATAAAAATTATGCAAACATATAATTGATCAGAAAATAACCTTAAATACTTCATTTTCAATCATCTATTTGTTTCTCGTTAAAATACTGAGTAAGATATTGAAAAGGGGAGAAGTTCTGTTTTTATTGCATATATCGACGTTTCAGCCGGATTAGAGCCGGTTTACGTTTACATCTTCCATCGGTAATATAAACGGAAAATCAGGAACATTTTAGTTAATTCTAATGAAAACACATTGATTTTTATCATTTGTATTGGAAGCAACATCTTTATACGTCTTTTCTAGGGTCTAAAAAATACGAAACGTCGCTCTATGATTCGAAGTTAAAATCCTCAAATTTGGTATAATAATGACTTTTTTCACGTTTTTCATGTAGTTTGATATTACGTAAATATATTCATTTTTACCAATATTTCGATACTATTTCATGTAGTGTCACGATAGGTGCTTTGGCCTTCAAATCTTAGATTTTCGCATAAAGTTGCATTTTAAGCCAGTTTTCTTGCATTTTGTTTCGTACTAAAAATAATCGAATTCAGCAATATTTTGACGTTTATCATCCCCTTTTCCTTTATGTGATATAAACAAAATATCATCGAATTAGGCAATATTTTGCGGTTTTTCCACGTTTTTGTGAACTTTTAGTTTATTGCTATTAATTCATTAAATATACGATAAAAATGATGCAAACATTGATTAGAAATTAACATTAAACACTTCATTTTCAATCAACTATTTGTTTCTCGTTAAAATACTAAGTAAGATATTGGAAAGGGGAGAAGTTCTGTTTTTATTGCATATATCGGCGTTTCAGCCGGATTAGAGCGGTTTTACGTGTACATCTTCCATCGGTAATATAAACGGAAAATCAGGAACATTTTAGTTAATTCTAAGGAAAACACATTGATTTTTTATCATTTGTATTTGAAACAACATTGTCATATGTCTTTTCTTGGATCTAAATAATACGAAACCTCGCTCTATGATTTGAAGTTAAAATCCTCAAATATGGTAATATAGTGATTTTTCACGTTATTCATGTAGTTTGATTTTACGTATATATATATATTCGTTTACCAATATTTCGATACTACTTCATGTTTTCTCATGATATGTGATTTGGCCTTCAAATCTCAGAATTTCGCAAATTTTGCATTTTTAAGCAAGTTTTCTTGCATTTTGTTTTGTACTAAAAATCATCGAATATAGCAATATTTTGACCTTTATCATCCCCTTTTCCTTTATGTGATTTAAACTAAAATATCATCGAATTAGGCAATATTTTGCCGTTTTTCCACGTTTTTGTGAATTTTCAGTTTATTGTTATTAATTCATTAAATATACGATAAAAATTATGCAAACATAAAATTGATCAGAAAATAACCATAAATACTTCATTTTCAATCATCTATTTGTTTCTCGTTAAAATACTGAGTAAGATATTGAAAAGGGGAGAAGTTCTGTTTTTATTGCATATATCGACGTTTCAGCCGGATTAGAGCCGTTTTACGTGTACATCTTCCATCGGTAATATAAACAGAAAATCAGGAACATTTTAGTTAATTCTAATGAAAACACATTGATTTTTATCATTTGTATTGGAAGCAACATCTTTATACGTCTTTTCTAGGGTCTAAAAAATACGAAACGTCGCTCTATGATTCGAAGTTAAAATCCTCAAATTTGGTATAATAATTACTTTTTTAACGTTTTTCATGTAGCTTGATATTACGTAAATATATTCATTTTTACCAATATTTCGATACTATTTCAGGTAGTATCACGATATGTGCTTTGGCCTTCAAATCTCAGATTTTCGCATAAAATTGCATTTTAAGCAAGTTTTCTTGCATTTTGTTTCGTACTAAAAATCATCGAATTCAGCAATATTTTGACGTTTATCATCCCCTTTTCCTTTATTTGTTATAAACAAAATATCATCGAATTAGGCAATATTTTGCTGCTTTTCCACGTTTTTGTGAACTTTCAGTTTATTGCTATTAATTCATTATATATACGATAAAAATGATGCAAACACATAATTGATTAGAAATTAACCTTAAACATTTCATTTTCAATCAACTATTTGTTTCTCGTTAAAATACTGAGGAAGATATTGAAAAGGGGAGAAGTTCTGTTTTTATTGTATATATCGACGTTTCTGCCGGATTAGAGCCGGTTTACGTGTTCATCTTCCATCGGTAATATAAACGGAAAATCAGGAACATTTTAGTTAATTCTAATGAAAACACATTGATTTTTTATCATTTGTATTTGAAACAACATTGTCATATGTCTTTTCTTGGATCTAAATAATACGAAACCTCGCTCTATGATTTGAAGTTAAAATCCTCAAATATGGTAATATAGTGACTTTTTTCACGTTATTCATGTAGTTTGATTTTACGTATATATATTCGTTTTACCAATATTTCGATACTACTTCATGTTTTCTCACGATATGTGATTTGGCCTTCAAATCTCAGAATTTCGCAAATTTTGCATTTTAAAGCAAGTTTTCTTGCATTTTGTTTTGTACTAAAAATCATCGAATTTAGCAATATTTTGACCTATATCATCCCCTTTTCCTTTATGTGATTTGAACAAAATATCATCGAATTAGGCAATATTTTGCCGTTTTTCCACGTTTTTGTGAATTTTCAGTTTATTGTTATTAATTCATTATATATACGATAAAAATTATGCAAACATATAATTGATCAGAAAATAACCTTAAATACTTCATTTTCAATCATCTATTTGTTTCGCGTTAAAATACTGAGTAAGATATTGAAAAGGGGAGAAGTTCTTTTTTTATTGCATATATCGACGTTTCAGCCGGATTAGAGCCGGTTTACGTGTACATCTTCCATCGGTTTATATCATCCCCTTTTCCTTTATGTGATATAAACAAAATATCATCGAATTAGGCAATATTTTGCTGTTTTTCCACGTTTTTGTGATTTTTCAGTTTATTCCTATTAATTCATTAAATATACGATAAAAATGATGCAAACACATAATTGATTAGAAATTAACCTTAAACATTTCATTTTCAATCAACTATTTGTTTCTCGTTAAAATACTGAGTAAGATATTGAAAAGGGGAGAAGTTCTGTTTTTATTGTATATATCGACGTTTCAGCCGGATTAGAGCCGTTTTACGTGTACATCTTCCATCGGTAATATAAACAGAAAATCAGGAACATTTTAGTTAATTATAATGAAAACACATTGATTTTTATCATTTGTATTGGAAGCAACATCTTTATACGTCTTTTCTAGGGTCTAAAAAATACGAAACGTCGCTCTATGATTCGAAGGTAAAATCCTCAAATTTGGTATAATAATGACTTTTTTCACGTTTTTCATGTTGTTTGATATTACGTAAAATATTCATTTTTATCTATATTTCGATACTATTTCATGTAGCATTACGATATGTGCTTTGGCCTTCAAATCTCAGATTTTCGCATAAAATTGCATTTTAAGCAAGTTTTCTTGCATTTTGTTTCGTACTAAAAATCATCGAATTCAGCAATATTTTGTCGTTTATCATCCCCTTTTCCTTTATGTGATATAAACAAAATATCATCGAAAAACGCAATATTTTGCCGTTTTTCCACGTTTTTGTGAACTTTCAGTTTATTGCTATTAATTCATTATATATACGATAAAAATTATGCAAACATAAAATTGATCAGAAAATAACCATAAATACTTCATTTTCAATCATCTATTTGTTTCTCGTTAAAATACTGAGTAAGATATTGAAAAGGGGAGAAGTTCTGTTTTTATTGCATATAACGACGTTTCAGCCGGATTAGAGCCGTTTTACGTGTACATCTTCCATCGGTAATATAAACAGAAAATCAGGAACATTTTAGTTAATTCTAATGAAAACACATTGATTTTTAACATTTGTATTGGAAGCAACATCTTTATACGTCTTTTCTAGGGTCTAAAAAATACGAAACGTCGCTCTATGATTCGAAGTTAAAATCCTCAAATTTGGTATAATAATGACTTTTTTAACGTTTTTCATGTAGCTTGATATTACGTAAATATATTCATTTTTACCAATATTTCGATACTATTTCAGGTAGTATCACGATATGTGCTTTGGCCTTCAAATCTCAGATTTTCGCATAAAATTGCATTTTAAGCAAGTTTTCTTGCATTTTGTTTCGTACTAAAAATCATCGAATTCAGCAATATTTTGACGTTTATCATCCCCTTTTCCTTTATTTGTTATAAACAAAATATCATCGAATTAGGCAATATTTTGCTGTTTTTCCACGTTTTTGTGAACTTTCAGTTTATTGCTATTAATTCATTATATATACGATAAAAATGCTGCAAACACATAATTGATTAGAAATTAACCTTAAACATTTCATTTTCAATCAACTATTTGTTTCTCGTTAAAATACTGAGTAAGATATTGAAAAGGGGAGAAGTTCTGTTTTTGTTGTATATATCGACGTTTCAGCCGGATTAGAGCCGTTTTACGTGTACATCTTCCATCAGTATTATAAACGGAAAATCAGGAACATTTTAGTTAATTCTAATGAAAACACATTGATTTTTTATCATTTGTATTTGAAACAACATTGTCATATGTCTTTTCTAGGATCTAAATAATACGAAACCTCGCTCTATGATTTGAAGTTAAAATCCTCAAATATGGTAATTTAGTGACTTTTTTCACGTTATTCATGTAGTTCGATTTTACGTATATATATTCGTTTTTACCAATATTTCGATACTACTTCATGTTTTCTCATGATATGTGATTTGGCCTTTAAATCTCAGAATTTCGCAAATTTTGCATTTAAAGCAAGTTTTCTAGCATTTTGTTTTGTACTAAAAATCATCGAATTTAGCAATATTTTGACCTATATCATCCCCTTTTCCTTTATGTGATTTGAACAAAATATCATCGAATTAGGCAATATTTTGCCGTTTTTCCACGTTTTTGTGAATTTTCAGTTTATTCTTATTAATTCATTAAATATACGATAAAAATTATGCAAACATATAATTGATCAGAAAATAACCTTAAATACTTCATTTTCAATCATCTATTTGTTTCGCGTTAAAATACTGAGTAAGATATTGAAAAGGGGAGAAGTTCTTTTTTTATTGCATATATCGACGTTTCAGCCGGATTAGAGCCGTTTTACGTGTACATCTTCCATCGGTTTATATCATCCCCTTTTCCTTTATGTGATATAAACAAAATATCATCGAATTAGGCAATATTTTGCTGTTTTTCCACGTTTTTGTGAACTTTCAGTTTATTCCTATTAATTCATTAAATATACGATAAAAATGATGCAAACACATAATTGATTAGAAATTAACCTTAAACATTTCATTTTCAATCAACTATTTGTTTCTCGTTAAAATACTGAGTAAGATATTGAAAAGGGGAGAAGTTCTGTTTTTATTGTATATATCGATGTTTCAGCCGGATTAGAGCCGTTTTACGTGTACATCTTCCATCGGTAATATAAACAGAAAATCAGGAACATTTTAGTTAATTATAATGAAAACACATTGATTTTTATCATTTGTATTGGAAGCAACATCTTTATACGTCTTTTCTAGGGTCTAAAAAATACGAAACGTCGCTCTATGATTCGAAGGTAAAATCCTCAAATTTGGTATAATAATGACTTTTTTCACGTTTTTCATGTTGTTTGATATTACGTAAAATATTCATTTTTATCTATATTTCGATACTATTTCATGTAGCATTACGATATGTGCTTTGGCCTTCAAATCTCAGATTTTCGCATAAAATTGCATTTTAAGCAAGTTTTCTTGCATTTTGTTTCGTACTAAAAATCATCGAATTCAGCAATATTTTGTCGTTTATCATCCCCTTTTCCTTTATGTGATATAAACAAAATATCATCGAAAAACGCAATATTTTGCCGTTTTTCCACGTTTTTGTGAACTTTCAGTTTATTGCTATTAATTCATTATATATACGATAAAAATTATGCAAACATAAAATTGATCAGAAAATAACCATAAATACTTCATTTTCAATAAACTATTTGTTTCTCGTTAAAATACTGAGTAAGATATTGAAAAGGGGAGAAGTTCTGTTTTTATTGCATATATCGACGTTTCAGCCGGATTTGATCCGTTTTACGTGTACATCTTCCATCGGTAATATAAACGGAAAATCAGGAACATTTTAGTTAATTCTAATGAAAACACATTGATTTTTATCATTTGTATTGGAAGCAACATCTTTATACGTCTTTTCTAGGGTCTAAAAAATACGAAACGTCGCTCTATGATTCAAAGTTAAAATCCTCAAATTTGGTATAATAATGATTTTTTTAACGTTTTTCATGTAGTTTGATATTACGTAAATATATTCATTTTTACCAATATTTCGATACTATTTCAGGTAGCATCACGATATGTGCTTTGGCCTTCAAATCTCAGATTTTCGCATAAAATTGCATTTTAAGTAAGTTTTCTTGCATTTTGTTTCGTACTAAAAATCATCGAATTCAGCAATATTTTGACGTTTATCATCCCCTTTTCCTTTATGTGTTATAAACAAAATATCATCGAATTAGGCAATATTTTGCTGTTTTTCCACGTTTTTGTGAACTTTCAGTTTATTGCTATTAATTCATTATATATACGATAAAAATGATGCAAACACATAATTGATTAGAAATTAACCCTAAACACTTCATTTTCATTCAAGTATTTGTTTCTCGTTAAAATACTGAGTAAGATATTGGAAAGGGGAGAAGTTCTGTTGTTATTGCATATATCGACGTTTCAGCCGGATTAGAGCGGTTTTACGTGTACATCTTCCATCAGTATTATAAACGGAAAATCAGGAACATTTTAGTTAATTCTAATGAAAACACATTGATTTTTTATCATTTGTATTTGAAACAACATTGTCATATGTCTTTTCTAGGATCTAAATAATACGAAACCTCGCTCTATGATTTGAAGTTAAAATCCTCAAATATGGTAATTTAGTGACTTTTTTCACGTTATTCATGTAATTCGATTTTACGTATATATATTCGTTTTTACCAATATTTCGATACTACTTCATGTTTTCTCATGATATGTGATTTGGCCTTTAAATCTCAGAATTTCGCAAATTTTGCATTTAAAGCAAGTTTTCTAGCATTTTGTTTTGTACTAAAAATCATCGAATTTAGCAATATTTTGACCTATATCATCCCCTTTTCCTTTATGTGATTTGAACAAAATATCATCGAATTAGGCAATATTTTGCCGTTTTTCCACGTTTTTGTGAATTTTCAGTTTATTCTTATTAATTCATTAAATATACGATAAAAATTATGCAAACATATAATTGATCAGAAAATAACCTTAAATACTTCATTTTCAATCATCTATTTGTTTCGCGTTAAAATACTGAGTAAGATATTGAAAAGGGGAGAAGTTCTTTTTTTATTGCATATATCGACGTTTCAGCCGGATTAGAGCCGTTTTACGTGTACATCTTCCATCGGTTTATATCATCCCCTTTTCCTTTATGTGATATAAACAAAATATCATCGAATTAGGCAATATTTTGCTGTTTTTCCACGTTTTTGTGAACTTTCAGTTTATTCCTATTAATTCATTAAATATACGATAAAAATGATGCAAACACATAATTGATTAGAAATTAACCCTAAATACTTCATTTTCAATCAACTATTTGTTTCTCGTTAAAATACTGAGTAAGATAATGGAAAGGGGAGAAGTTCTGTTTTTATTGCATATATCGACGTTTCAGCCGGATTAGAGCGGATTTACGTGTACATCTTCCATCGGTAATATAAACGGGAAATCAGGAACATTTTAGTTAATTCTAATGAAAACACATTGATTTTTATCATTTGTATTTGAAACAACATTGTCATATGTCTTTTCTTGGATCTAAATAATACGAAACCTCGCTCTATGATTTGAAGTTAAAATCCTTAAATATGGTAATATAGTGACTTTTTTCACGTTATTCATGTAGTTTGATTTTACGTATATATATTCGTTTTACCAATTTTTCGATACTACTTCATGTTTTCTCACGATATCTGATTTGGCCTTCAAATCTCAGAATTTCGCAAATTTTGCATTTTAAAGCAAGTTTTCTTCCATTTTGTTTTGTTCTAAAAATCATCGAATTTAGCAATATTTTGACCTATATCATCCCCTTTTCCTTTATGTGATATAAACAAAATATCATCGAATTAGGCAATATTTTGCTGTTTTTCCACGTTTTTGTGAACTTTCAGTTTATTGCTATTAATTCATTAAATATACGATAAAAATGATGCAAACATTGATTAGAAATTAGCATTAAACACTTCATTTTCAATCAACTATTTGTTTCTCGTTAAAATACTAAGATATTGGAAAGGGGAGAAGTTCTGTTTTTATTGCATATATCGGCGTTTCAGCCGGATTAGAGCGGTTTTACGTGTACATCTTCCATCGGTAATATAAACGGAAAATCAGGAACATTTTAGTTAATTCTAATGAAAACACATTGATTTTTTATCATTTGTATTTGAAACAACATTGTCATATGTCTTTTCTTGGATCTAAATAATACGAAACCTCGCTCTATGATTTGAAGTTAAAATCCTCAAATATGGTAATATAGTGACTTTTTTCACGTTATTCATGTAGTTTGATTTTACGTATATATATTCGTTTTACCAATATTTCGATACTACTTCATGTTTTCTCATGATATGTGATTTGGCCTTCAAATCTCAGAATTTCGCAAATTTTGCATTTTTAAGCAAGTTTTCTTGCATTTTGTTTTGTACTAAAAATCATCGAATTTAGCAATATTTTGACCTTTATCATCCCCTTTTCCTTTATGTGATTTAAACTAAAATATCATCGAATTAGGCAATATTTTGCCGTTTATCCACGTTTTTGTGAATTTTCAGTTTATTGTTATTAATTCATTAAATATACGATAAAAATTATGCAAACATAAAATTGATCAGAAAATAACCTTAAATACTTCATTTTCAATCATAAATAAATAATAAATAAATATGTTTATTCAGGTAAGGTACATACATACAAGTGATGTTACATTAATGGATTGATATATAGATAGAGCTAGTACATACAATGCCTAAAGCCACTATTACGCAATGCGTTTCGGGCAAGAAAAACATTAATATCTAGAACTTAATACTAATTAACTATCTATTAACTATCTATCTAATTAACTATCTATCTAACTAATTATCATCTATTTGTTTCTCGTTAAAATACTGAGTAAGATATTGAAAAGGGGAGAAGTTCTGTTTTTATTGCATATATCGACGTTTCAGCCGGATTAGAGCCGTTTTACGTGTACATCTTCCATCGGTAATATAAACAGAAAATCTGGAACATTTTAGTTAATTCTAATGAAAACACATTGATTTTTATCATTTGTATTGGAAGCAACATCTTTATACGTCTTTTCTAGGGTCTAAAAAATACGAAACGTCGCTCTATGATTCGAAGTTAAAATCCTCAAATTTGGTATAATAATGACTTTTTTAACGTTTTTCATGTAGCTTGATATTACGTAAATATATTCATTTTTTACCAATATTTCGATACTATTTCAGGTAGTATCACGATATGTGCTTTGGCCTTCAAATCTCAGATTTTCGCATAAAATTGCATTTTAAGCAAGTTTTCTTGCATTTTGTTTCGTACTAAAAATCATCGAATTCAGCAATATTTTGACGTTTTTGTGAACTTTCAGTTTATTGCTATTAATTCATTATATATACGATAAAAATGATGCAAACACATAATTGATTAGAAATTAACCTTAAACACTTCATTTTCAATCAACTATTTGTTTCTCGTTAAAATACTGAGTAAGATATTGGAAAGGGGAGAAGTTCTGTTTTTATTGCATATATCGGCGTTTCAGCCGGATTAGAGCGGTTTTACGTGTACATCTTCCATCGGTAATATAAACGGAAAATCAGGAATATTTTAGTTAATTCTAATGAAAACACATTGATTTTTTATCATTTGTATTTAAAACAACATTGTCATATGTCTTTTCTTGGATCTAAATAATACGAAACCTCGCTCTATGATTTGAAGTTAAAATCCTCAAATATGGTAATATAGTGACTTTTTTCACGTTATTCATGTAGTTTGATTTTACGTATATATATTCGTTTTACCAATATTTCGATACTACTTCATGTTTTCTCACGATATCTGATTTGGCCTTCAAATCTCAGAATTTCGCCAATTTTGCATTTTAAAGCAAGTTTTCTTCCATTTTGTTTTGTACTAAAAAACATCGAATTTAGCAATATTTTGACCTATATCATCCCCTTTTCCTTTATGTGATATAAACAAAATATCATCGAATTAGGCAATATTTTGCTGTTTTTCCACGTTTTTGTGAACTTTCAGTTTATTGCTATTAATTCATTAAATATACGATAAAAATGATGCAAACATTGATTAGAAATTAGCATTAAACACTTCATTTTCAATCAACTATTTGTTTCTCGTTAAAATACTAAGTAAGATATTGGAAAGGGGAGAAGTTCTGTTTTTACTGCATATATCGGCGTTTCAGCCGGATTAGAGCGGTTTTACGTGTACATCTTCCATCGGTAATATAAACGGAAAATCCGGAACATTTTAGTTAATTCTAATGAAAACACATTGATTTTTTATCATTTGTATTTGAAACAACATTGTCATATTTCTTTTCTTGGATCTAAATAATACGAAACTTCGCTCTATGATTTGAAGTTAAAATCCTGAAATATGGTAATATAGTGACTTTTTTCACGTTATTCATGTAGTTTGATTTTACGTATATATATTCGTTTTACCAATATTTCAATACTACTTCATTAAAGACCTTAAATACTTCATTTTCAATCATCTATTTGTTTCTCGTTAAAATACTGAGTAAGATATTGAAAAGGGGAGAAGTTCTGTTTTTATTGCATATATCGACGTTTCAGCCGGATTAGAGCCGTTTTACGTGTACATCTTCCATCGGTAATATAAACAGAAAATCAGGAACATTTTAGTTAATTCTAATGAAAACACATTGATTTTTATCATTTGTATTGGAAGCAACATCTTTATACGTCTTTTCTAGGGTCTAAAAAATACGAAACGTCGCTCTATGATTCGAAGTTAAAATCCTCAAATTTGGTATAATAATGACTTTTTTAACGTTTTTCATGTAGCTTGATATTACGTAAATATATTCATTTTTACCAATATTTCGATACTATTTCAGGTAGTATCACGATATGTGCATTGGCCTTCAAATCTCAGATTTTCGCATAAAATTGCATTTTAAGCAAGTTTTCTTGCATTTTGTTTCGTACTAAAAATCATCGAATTCAGCAATATTTTGACGTTTTTGTGAACTTTCAGTTTATTGCTATTAATTCATTATATATACGATAAAAATGATGCAAACACATAATTGATTAGAAATTAACCTTAAACACTTCATTTTCAATCAACTATTTGTTTCTCGTTAAAATACTGAGTAAGATATTGGAAAGGGGAGAAGTTCTGTTTTTGTTGCATATATCGGCGTTTCAGCCGGATTAGAGCGGTTTTACGTGTACATCTTCCATCGGTAATATAAACGGAAAATCAGGAATATTTTAGTTAATTATAATGAAAACACATTGATTTTTTATCATTTGTATTTGAAACAACATTGTCATATGTCTTTTCTTGGATCTAAATAATACAAAACCTCGCTCTATGATTTGAAGTTAAAATCCTCAAATATGGTAATATAGTGACTTTTTTCACGTTATTCATGTAGTTTGATTTTACGTATATATATTCGTTTTACCAATATTTCGATACTACTTCATGTTTTCTCATGATATGTGATTTGGCCTTCAAATCTCAGAATTTCGCAAATTTTGCATTTTTAAGCAAGTTTTCTTGCATTTTGTTTTGTACTAAAAATCATCGAATTTAGCAATATTTTGACCTTTATCATCCCCTTTTCCTTTATGTGATTTAAACTAAAATATCATCGAATTAGGCAATATTTTGCCGTTTATCCACGTTTTTGTAAATTTTCAGTTTATTGTTATTAATTCATTAAATATACGATAAAAATTATGCAAACATAAAATTGATCAGAAAATAACCATAAATACTTCATTTTCAATCATCTATTTGTTTCTCGTTAAAATACTGAGTAAGATATTGAAAAGGGGAGAAGTTCTGTTTTTATTGCATATATCGACGTTTCAGCCGGATTAGAGCCGTTTTACGTGTACATCTTCCATCGGTAATATAAACAGAAAATCAGGAACATTTTAGTTAATTCTAATGAAAACACATTGATTTTTATCATTTGTATTGGAAGCAACATCTTTATACGTCTTTTCTAGGGTCTAAAAAATACGAAACGTCGCTCTATGATTCGAAGTTAAAATCCTCAAATTTGGTATAATAATGACTTTTTTAACGTTTTTCATGTAGCTTGATATTACGTAAATATATTCATTTTTACCAATATTTCGATACTATTTCAGGTAGTATCACGATATGTGCTTTGGCCTTCAAATCTCAGATTTTCGCATAAAATTGCATTTTAAGCAAGTTTTCTTGCATTTTGTTTCGTACTAAAAATCATCGAATTCAGCAATATTTTGACGTTTTTGTGAACTTTCAGTTTATTGCTATTAATTCATTATATATACGATAAAAATGATGCAAACACATAATTGATTAGAAATTAACCTTAAACACTTCATTTTCAATCAACTATTTGTTTCTCGTTAAAATACTGAGTAAGATATTGGAAAGGGGAGAAGTTCTGTTTTTATTGCATATATCGGCGTTTCAGCCGGATTAGAGCGGTTTTACGTGTACATCTTCCATCGGTAATATAAACGGAAAATCAGGAACATTTTAGTTAATTCTAATGAAAACACATTGATTTTTTATCATTTGTATTTGAAACAACATTGTCATATGTCTTTTCTTGGATCTAAATAATACGAAACCTCGCTCTATGATTTGAAGTTAAAATCCTCAAATATGGTAATATAGTGACTTTTTTCACGTTATTCATGTAGTTTGATTTTACGTATATATATTCGTTTTACCAATATTTCGATACTACTTCATGTTTTCTCATGATATGTGATTTGGCCTTCAAATCTCAGAATTTCGCAAATTTTGCATTTTTAAGCAAGTTTTCTTGCATTTTGTTTTGTACTAAAAATCATCGAATTTAGCAATATTTTGACCTTTATCATCCCCTTTTCCTTTATGTGATTTAAACTAAAATATCATCGAATTAGGCAATATTTTGCCGTTTATCCACGTTTTTGTGAATTTTCAGTTTATTGTTATTAATTCATTAAATATACGATAAAAATTATGCAAACATAAAATTGATCAGAAAATAACCATAAATACTTCATTTTCAATCATCTATTTGTTTCTCGTTAAAATACTGAGTAAGATATTGAAAAGGGGAGAAGTTCTGTTTTTATTGCATATATCGACGTTTCAGCCGGATTAGAGCCGTTTTACGTGTACATCTTCCATCGGTAATATAAACAGAAAATCAGGAACATTTTAGTTAATTCTAATGAAAACACATTGATTTTTATCATTTGTATTGGAAGCAACATCTTTATACGTCTTTTCTAGGGTCTAAAAAATACGAAACGTCGCTCTATGATTCAAAGTTAAAATCCTCAAATTTGGTATAATAATGACTTTTTTAACGTTTTTCATGTAGCTTGATATTACGTAAATATATTCATTTTTACCAATATTTCGATACTATTTCAGGTAGTATCACGATATGTGCTTTGGCCTTCAAATCTCAGATTTTCGCATAAAATTGCATTTTAAGCAAGTTTTCTTGCATTTTGTTTCGTACTAAAAATCATCGAATTCAGCAATATTTTGACGTTTTTGTGAACTTTCAGTTTATTGCTATTAATTCATTATATATACGATAAAAATGATGCAAACACATAATTGATTAGAAATTAACCTTAAACACTTCATTTTCAATCAACTATTTGTTTCTCGTTAAAATACTGAGTAAGATATTGGAAAGGGGAGAAGTTCTGTTTTTATTGCATATATCGGCGTTTCAGCCGGATTAGAGCGGTTTTACGTGTACATCTTCCATCGGTAATATAAACGGAAAATCAGGAACATTTTAGTTAATTCTAATGAAAACACATTGATTTTTTATCATTTGTATTTGAAACAACATTGTCATATGTCTATTCTTGGATCTAAATAATACGAAACCTCGCTCTATGATTTGAAGTTAAAATCCTCAAATATGGTAATATAGTGACTTTTTTCACGTTATTCATGTAGTTTGATTTTACGTATATATATTCGTTTTACCAATATTTCGATACTACTTCATGTTTTCTCATGATATGTGATTTGGCCTTCAAATCTCAGAATTTCGCAAATTTTGCATTTTTAAGCAAGTTTTCTTGCATTTTGTTTTGTACTAAAAATCATCGAATTTAGCAATATTTTGACCTTTATCATCCCCTTTTCCTTTATATGATTTAAACTAAAATATCATCGAATTAGGCAATATTTTGCCGTTTATCCACGTATTTGTGAATTTTCAGTTTATTGTTATTAATTCATTAAATATACGATAAAAATTATGCAAACATAAAATTGATCAGAAAATACCCATAAATACTTCATTTTCAATCATCTATTTGTTTCTCGTTAAAATACTGAGTAAGATATTGAAAAGGGGAGAAGTTCTGTTTTTATTGCATATATCGACTTTTCAGCCGGATTAGAGCCGTTTTACGTGTACATCTTCCATCGGTAATATAAACAGAAAATCAGGAACATTTTAGTTAATTCTAATGAAAACACATTGATTTTTATCATTTGTATTGGAAGCAACATCTTTATACGTCTTTTCTAGGGTCTAAAAAATACGAAACGTCGCTCTATGATTCGAAGTTAAAATCCTCAAATTTGGTATAATAATGACTTTTTTAACGTTTTTCATGTAGTTTGATATTACGTAAATATATTCATTTTTACCAATATTTCGATACTATTTCAGGTAGTATAACGATATGTGCTTTGGCCTTCAAATCTCAGATTTTCGCATAAAATTGCATTTTAAGCAAGTTTTCTTGCATTTTGTTTCGTACTAAAAATCATCGAATTCAGCAATATTTTGACGTTTATCATCCCCTTTTCCTTTATGTGTTATAAACAGAATATCATCGAATTAGACAATATTTTGCTGTTTTTCCACGTTTTTGTGAACTTTCAGTTTATTGCTATTAATTCATTATATATACGATAAAAATGATGCAAACACATAATTGATTAGAAATTAACCCTAAATACTTCATTTTCAATCAACTATTTGTTTCTCGTTAAAATACTGAGTAAGATAATGGAAAGGGGAGAAGTTCTGTTTTTATTGCATATATCGACGTTTCAGCCGGATTAGAGCGGATTTACGTGTACATCTTCCATCGGTAATATAAACGGGAAATCAGGAACATTTTAGTTAATTCTAATGAAAACACATTGATTTTCATCATTTGTATTTGAAACAACATTGTCATATGTCTTTTCTTGGATCTAAATAATACGAAACCTCGCTCTATGATTTGAAGTTAAAATCCTTAAATATGGTAATATAGTGACTTTTTTCACGTTATTCATGTAGTTTGATTTTACGTATATATATATTCGTTTTACCAATATTTCGATACTACTTCATGTTTTCTCACGATATCTGATTTGGCCTTCAAATCTCAGAATTTCGCAAATGTTGCATTTTAAAGCAAGTTTTCTTCCATTTTGTTTTGTACTAAAAATCATCGAATTTAGCAATATTTTGACCTGTATCATCCCCTTTTCCTTTATGTGATATAAACAAAATATCATCGAATTAGGCAATATTTTGCCGTTTATCCACGTTTTTGTGAATTTTCAGTTTATTGTTATTAATTCATTAAATATACGATAAAAATTATGCAAACATAAAATTGATCAGAAAATAACCATAAATACTTCATTTTCAATAATCTATTTGTTTCTCGTTAAAATACTGAGTAAGATATTGAAAAGGGGAGAAGTTCTGTTTTTATTGCATATATCGACGTTTCAGCCGGATTTGATCCGTTTTACGTGTACATCTTCCATCGGTAATATAAACGGAAAATCAGAAACATTTTAGTTAATTCTAATGAAAACACATTGATTTTTATCATTTGTATTGGAAGCAACATCTTTATACGTCTTTTCTAGGGTCTAAAAAATACGAAACGTCGCTCTATGATTCGAAGTTAAAATCCTCAAATTTGGTATAATAATGATTTTTTTAACGTTTTTCATGTAGTTTGATATTACGTAAATATATTCATTTTTACCAATATTTCGATACTATTTCAGGTAGCATCACGATATGTGCTTTGGCCTTCAAATCTCAGATTTTCGCATAAAATTGCATTTTAAGCAAGTTTTCTTGCATTTTGTTTCGTACTAAAAATCATCGAATTCAGCAATATTTTGACGTTTATCATCCCCTTTTCCTTTATTTGTTATAAACAAAATATCATCGAATTAGGCAATATTTTGCTGTTTTTCCACGTTTTTGTGAACTTTCAGTTTATTGCTATTAATTCATTATATATACGATAAAAATGATGCAAACACATAATTGATTAGAAATTAACCTTAAACACTTCATTTTCAATCAACTATTTGTTTCTCGTTAAAATACGGAGTAAGATATTGGAAAGGGGAGAAGTTCTGTTTTTATTGCGTATATCGGCGTTTCAGCCGGATTAGAGCGGTTTTACGTGTACATCTTCCATCGGTAATATAAACGGAAAATCAGGAACATTTTAGTTAATTCTAATGAAAACACATTGATTTTTTATCATTTGTATTTGAAACAACATTGTCATATGTCTTTTCTTGGATCTAAATAATACGAAACCTCGCTCTATGATTTGAAGTTAAAATCCTCAAATATGGTAATATAGTGACTTTTTTCACGTTATTCATGTAGTTTGATTTTACGTATATATATTCGTTTTACCAATATTTCGATACTACTTCATGTTTTCTCATGATATGTGATTTGGCCTTCAAATCTCAGAATTTTGCAAATTTTGCATTTTAAGCAAGTTTCCTTGCATTTTGTTTTGTACTAAAAATCATCGAATTTAGCAATATTTTGACCTTTATCATCCCCTTTTCCTTTATGTGATTTAAACTAAAATATCATCGAATTAGGCAATATTTTGCCGTTTATCCACGTTTTTGTGAATTTTCAGTTTATTGTTATTAATTCATTAAATATACGATAAAAATTATGCAAACATAAAATTGATCAGAAAATAACCTTAAATACTTCATTTTCAATCATCAATTTGTTTCTCGTTAAAATACTGAGTAAGATATTGAAAAGGGGAGAAGTTCTGTTTTTATTGCATATATCGACGTTTCAGCCGGATTAGAGCCGTTTTACGTGTACATCTTCCATCGATAATATAAACAGAAAATCAGGAACATTTTAGTTAATTCTAATGAAAACACATTGATTTTTATCATTTGTATTGGAAGCAACATCTTTATACGTCTTTTCTAGGGTTTAAAAAATACGAAACATCGCTCTATGATTCGAAGTTAAAATCCTCAAATTTGGTATAATAATGACTTTTTTAACGTTTTTCATGTAGCTTGATATTACGTAAATATATTCATTTTTACCAATATTTCGATACTATTTCAGGTAGTATCACGATATGTGCTTTGGCCTTCAAATCTCAGATTTTCGCATAAAATTGCATTTTAAGCAAGTTTTCTTGCATTTTGTTTCGTACTAAAAATCATCGAATTCAGCAATATTTTGACGTTTATCATCCCCTTTTCCTTTATTTGTTATAAACAAAATATCATCGAATTAGGCAATATTTTGCTGTTTTTCCACGTTTTTGTGAACTTTCAGTTTATTGCTATTAATTCATTATATATACGATAAAAATGATGCAAACACATAATTGATTAGAAATTAACCTTAAACATTTCATTTTCAATCAACTATTTGTTTCTCGTTAAAATACTGAGTAAGATATTGAAAAGGGGAGAAGTTCTGTTTTTGTTGTATATATCGACGTTTCAGCCGGATTAGAGCCGTTTTACGTGTACATCTTCCATCGGTAATATAAACAGAAAATCAGGAACATTTTAGTTAATTCTAATGAAAACACATTGATTTTTATCATTTGTATTGGAAGCAACATCTTTATACGTCTTTTCTAGGGTCTAAAAAATACGAAACGTCGCTCTATGATTCGAAGTTAAAATCCTCAAATTTGGTATAATAATGAATTTTTTAACGTTTTTCATGTAGCTTGATATTACGTAAATATATTCATTTTTACCAATATTTCGATACTATTTCAGGTAGTATCACGATATGTGCTTTGGCCTTCAAATCTCAGATTTTCGCATAAAATTGCATTTTAAGCAAGTTTTCTTGCATTTTGTTTCGTACTAAAAATCATCGAATTCAGCAATATTTTGACGTTTATCATCCCCTTTTCCTTCATTTGTTATAAACAAAATATCATCGAATTAGGCAATATTTTGCTGTTTTTCAACGTTTTTGTGAACTTTCAGTTTATTGCTATTAATTCATTATATATACGATAAAAATGATGCAAACACATAATTGATTAGAAATTAACCTTAAACACTTCATTTTCAATCAACTATTTGTTTCTCGTTAAAATACTGAGTAAGATTTTGGAAACGGGAGAAGTTCTTTTTTTGTTGTATATATCGACTTTTCAGCCGGATTAGAGCGGTTTTACGTGTACATCTTCCATCGGTAATATAAACGGAAAATCAGGAACATTTTAGTTAATTCTAATGAAAACACATTGATTTTTTATCATTTGTATTTGAAACAACATTGTCATATGTCTTTTCTTGGATCTAAATAATACGAAACCTCGCTCTATGATTTGAAGTTAAAATCCTCAAATATGGTAATATAGTGACTTTTTTCACGTTATTCATGTAGTTTGATTTTACGTATATATATTCGTTTTTACCAATATTTCGATACTACTTCATGTTTTCTCACGATATGTGATTTGGCCTTCAAATCTCAGAATTTCGCAAATTTTGCATTTTTAGGCAAGTTTTCTTGCATTTTGTTTTGTACTAAAAATCATCGAATTTAGCAATATTTTGACCTTTATCATCCCTTTTCCTTTATGTGATTTGAACAAAATATCATCGAAATAGGCAATATTTTGCCATTTTTCCACGTTTTTGTGAATTTTCAGTTTATTGTTATTAATTCATTAAATATACGATAAAAATTATGCAAACACATAATTGATCATAAAAAAACTTTAAATACTTCATTTTCAATCATCTATTTGTTTCTCGTTAAAATACTGAGTAAGATATGGAAAAGGGGAGAAGTTCTGTTTTATTGCATATATCTACGTTTCAGTCGGATTAGAGCCGTTTTACGTGTACATCTTCCATCGGTTTATCATCCCCTTTTCCTTTATGTGATATAAACAAAATATCATCGAATTAGGCAATATTTTGCTGTTTTTCCACGTTTTTGTGAACTTTCAGTTTATTGCTATTAATTCATTAAATATACGATAAAAATGATGCAAACACATAATTGATTAGAAATAAACCTTAAACACTTCATTTTCAATCAACTATTTGTTTCTCGTTAAAATACTGAGTAAGATATTGAAAAGGGGAGAAGTTCTGTTATTATTGAATATATCGACGTTTCAGCCGGATTAGAGCCGTTTTACGTGTACATCTTCCATCGGTAATATAAACGGAAAATCAGGAACATTTTAGTTAATTCTAATGAAAACACATTGATTTTTTATCATTTGTATTGGAAGCAACATCTTTATACGTCTTTTCTAGGGTCTAAAAAATACGAAACGTCGCTCTATGATTCGAAGTTAAAATCCTCAAATTTGGTATAATAATGACTTTTTTCACGTTTTTCATGTTGTTTGATATTACGTAAATATATTAATTTTTACCTATATTTCGATTCTATTTCATGTAATATCACGATATGTGCTTTGGCCTTCAAATCTCAGATTTTCGCATAAAATTGCATTTTAAGCAAGTTTTCTTGCATTTTGTTTCGTACTAAAAATCATCGAATTCAGCAATATTTTGACGTTTATCATCCCCTTTTCCTTTATGTGATATAAACAAAATATCATCGAATTAGGCAATATTTTGCTGTTTTTCCACGTTTTTGTGAACTTTCAGTTTATTGCTATTAATTCATTATATATACGATAAAAATGATGCACACACATAATTGATTAGAAATTAACCTTAAACACTTCATTTTCAATCAACTATTTGTTTCTCGTTAAAATACTGAGTAAGATATTGAAAAGGGGAGAAGTTCTGTTATTATTGCATATATCGACGTTTCAGCCGGATTAGAGCCGTTTTACGTGTACATCTTCCATCGGTAATATAAACGGAAAATCAGGAACATTTTAGTTAATTCTAATGAAAACCCATTGATTTTTATCATTTGTATTGGAAGCAACATCTTTACACGTCTTTTCTAGGGTCTAAAAAATACGAAACGTTGCTCTATGATTCGAAGTTAAAATCCTCAAATTTGGTATAATAACGACTTTTTTCACGTTTTTCATGTAGTTTGATATTACGTAAATATATTCATTTTTACCAATATTTCGATACTATTTCATGTTGTATCACGATATGTGCTTTGGCCTTCAAATCTCAGATTTTCGCATAAAATTGCATTTTAAGCAAGTTTTCTTGCATTTTGTTTCGTACTAAAAATCATCGAATTTAGCAATATTTTGACGTTTATCATCCCCTTTTCCTTTATGTGATATAAACAAAATATCATCGAATTAGGCAATATTTTGCTGTTTTTCCACGTTTTTGTGAACTTTCAGTTTATTGCTATTAATTCATTAAATATATGATAAAAATGATGCAAACACATAATTGATTAGAAATTAACCTTAAACACTTCATTTTCAATCAACTACTTGTTTCTCGTTAAAATACTGAGTAAGATATTAAAAAGAGGAGAAGTTCTGTTTTTATTGCATATATCGACGTTTCAGCCGGATTAGAGCCGTTTTACGTGTACATCTTCCATCGGTAATATAAACGGAAAATCAGGAACATTTTAGTTAATTCTAATGAAAACACATTGATTTTTATCATTTGTATTGGAAGCAACATCTTTATACGTCTTTTCTAGGGTCTAAAAAATACGAAACGTCGCTCTATGATTCGAAGTTAAAATCCTCAAATTTGGTATAATAATGACTTTTTTTTACGTTTTTCATGTTGTTTGATATTACGTAAATATATTCATTTTTACTAATATTTCGATACTATTTCAGGTAGTATCACGATATGTGCTTTGGCCTTCGAATCAGATTTTCGCATAAAATTGCATTTTAAGCAAGTTTTCCTGCATTTTGTTTCGTACTAAAAATCATCGAATTCAGCAATATTTTGACGTTTATCATCCCCTTTTCCTTTATATGATATAAACAAAATATCATCGAATTAGGCAATATTTTGCTGTTTTTCCACGTTTTTGTGAACTTTCAGTTTATTGCTATTAATTCATTATATATACGATAAAAATGATGCAAACACATAATTGATTAGAAATTAACCCTAAACACTTATTTATTTGTTTCTCGTTAAAATACTGAGTAAGATATTGGAAAGGGGAGAAGTTCTGTTGTTATTGCATATATCGACGTTTCAGCCGGATTAGAGCGGTTTTACGTGTACATCTTCCATCGGTAATATAAACGGAAAATCAGGAACATTTTAGTTAATTCTAATGAAACACATTGATTTTTTATCATTTGTATTTGAAACAACATTGTCATATGTCTTTTCTTGGATCTAAAAAATACGAAACCTCGCTCTATGATTTGAAGTTAAAATCCTCAAATATGGTAATATAGTGACTTTTTTCACGTTATTCATGTAGTTTGATTTTACGTATATATATTCGTTTTTACCAATATTTCGATGCTACTTCATGTTTTCTCATGATATGTGATTTGGCCTTCAAATCTCAGAATTTCGCAAATTTTGCATTTAAAGCAAGTTTTCTAGCATTTTATTTTGTACTAAAATTCATCGAATTTAGCAATATTTTGACCTTTATCATCCCCTTTTCTTTTATGTGATTTAAACAAAATATCATCGAATTAGGCAATATTTTGCTGTTTTTCCACGTTTTTGTTAACTTTCAGTTTATTGCTATTAATTCATTAAATATACGATAAAAATGATGCAAACACATAATTGATTAGAAATTAACCTTAAACACTTCATTTTCAATCAACTACTTGTTTCTCGTTAAAATACTGAGTAAGATATTGAAAAGGGGAGAAGTTCTGTTTTTATTGCATATATCGACGTTTTAGCCGGATTGGAGCCGTTTTACGTGTACATCTTCCATCGGTAATATAAACGGAAAATCAGGAACATTTTAGTTAATTCTAATGAAAACACATTGATTTTTATCATTTATGTTGGAAGCAACATCTTTATACGTCTTTTCTAGGGTCTAAAAAATACGAAACGTCGCTCTATGATTCGAAGTTAAAATCCTCAAATTTGGTATAATAATGACTTTTTTCACGTTTTTCATGTAGTTTGATATTACGTAAATATATTCATTTTTACCAATATTTCGATACTATTTCATGTAGTATCACGATATGTGCTTTGGCCTTCAAATCTCAGATTTTCGCATAAAATTGCATTTTAAGCAAGTTTTCTTGCATTTTGTTTCGTACTAGAAATTATTGAATTCAGCAATATTTTGACGTTTATCATCCCCTTTTCCTTTATGTGATATAAACAAAATATCATCGAATTAGGCAATATTTTGCTGTTTTTCCACGTTTTTGTGAACTTTCAGTTTATTGCTATTAATTCATTAAATATACGATAAAAATGATGGAAACACATAATTGATTAGAAATTAACCCTAAACACTTCATTTTCAATCAACTACTTGTTTCTCGTTAAAATACTGAGCAAGATATTGAAAAGGGGAGAAGTTCTGTTTTTATTGCATATATCGACGTTTCAGCCGGATTAGAGCCGTTTTACGTGTACATCTTCCATCGGTAATATAAACGGAAAATCAGGAACATTTTAGTTAATTCTAATGAAAACCCATTGATTTTTATCATTTGTATTGGAAGCAACATCTTTATACGTCTTTTCTAGTGTCTAAAAAATACGAAACGGCGCTCTATGATTCGAAGTTAAAATCCTCAAATTTGGTATAATAATGACTTTTTTTACGTTTTTCATGTAGTTTGATATTACGTAAATATATTCATTTTTAAAAATATTTCGATACTATTTCAGGTAGTATCACGATATGTGCTTTGGCCTTCAAATCTCAGATTTTCGCATAAAATTGCATTTTAAGCAAGTTTTCTTGCATTTTGTTTCGTACTAAAAATCATCGAATTCAGCAATATTTTGACGTTTATCCTCCCCTTTTCCTTTATGTGATATAAACAAAATATCATCGGATTAGGCAATATTTTGCTGTTTTTCCACGTTTTTGTGAACTTTCAGTTTATTGCTATTAGTTCATTATATATACGATAAAAATGATGCAAACACATAATTGATTAGAAATTAACCCTAACCATTTCATTTTCATTCAACTATTTGTTTTTCGTTAAAATACTGAGTAAGATATTGGAAAGGGGAGAAGTTCTGTTGTTATTGCATATATCGACGTTTCAGCCGGATTAGAGCGGTTTTACGTGTACATCTTCCATCGGTAATATAAACGGAAAATCAGGAACATTTTAGTTAATTTTAATGAAAACACATTGATTTTTTATCATTTGTATTTGAAACAACATTGTCATATGTCTATTCTTGGATCTAAATAACACGAAACCTCGCTCTATGATTTGAAGTTAAAATCCTCAAATATGGTAATATAGTGACTTTTTTCACGTTATTCATGTAGTTTGATTTTACGTATATATATATTCGTTTTTACCAATATTTCGATACTACTTCATGTTTTCTCATGATATGTGATTTGGCCTTCAAATCTCAGAATTTCTCAAATTTTGCATTTAAAGCAAGTTTTCTAGCATTTTGTTTTGTACTAAAATTCATCGAATTTAGCAATATTTTGACCTTTATCATCCCCTTTTCTTTTAGGTGATTTAAACAAAATATCATCGAATTAGGCAATATTTTGCCGTTTTTCCACGTTTTTGTGAATTTTCAGTTTATTGTTATTAATTCATTAAATATACGATAAAAATTATGCAAACATAAAACTGATCAGAAAATAACCATAAATACTTCATTTTCAAATACTTCAAATACTTCATTCATCTATTTGTTTCTCGTTAAAATACTGAGTAAGATATTGAAAAGGGGAGAAGTTCTGTTTTTATTGCATATATCGACGTTTTAGCCGGATTAGAGCCGTTTTACGTGTACATCTTCCATCGGTAATATAAACGGAAAATCAGGAACATTTTAGTTAATTCTAATGAAAACACATTGATTTTTATCATTTGTGTTGGAAGCAACATCTTTATACGTCTTTTCTAGGGTCTAAAAAATACGAAACGTCGCTCTATGATTCGAAGTTAAAATCCTCAAATTTGGTATAATAATGAATTTTTTCACTTTTTTCATGTAGTTTGATATTACGTAAATATATTCATTTTTACCAATATTTCGATACTATTTCATGTAGTATCACGATATGTGCTTTGGCCTTCAAATCTCAGATTTTCGCATAAAATTGCATTTTAAGCAAGTTTTCTTGCATTTTGTTTCGTACTAAAAATCATCGAATTCAGCAATATTTTGACGTTTATCATCCCCTTTTCCTTTATGTGATACAAACAAAATATCATCGAATTAGGCAATATTTTGCTGTTTTTCCACGTTTTTGTGAACTTTCAGTTTATTGCTATTAATTAATTATATATACGATAAAAATGATGCAAACACATAATTGATTAGAAATTAACCCTAAACACTTATTTATTTGTTTCTCGTTAAAATACTGAGTAAGATATTGGAAAGGGGAGAAGTTCTGTTGTTATTGCATATATCGACGTTTCAGCCGGATTAGAGCGGTTTTACGTGTACATCTTCCATCGGTAATATAAACGGAAAATCAGGAACATTTTAGTTAATTCTAATGAAACACATTGATTTTTTATCATTTGTATTTGAAACAACATTGTCATATGTCTTTTCTTGGATCTAAAAAATACGAAACCTCGCTCTATGATTTGAAGTTAAAATCCTCAAATATGGTAATATAGTGACTTTTTTCACGTTATTCATGTAGTTTGATTTTACGTATATATATTCGTTTTTACCAATATTTCGATGCTACTTCATGTTTTCTCATGATATGTGATTTGGCCTTCAAATCTCAGAATTTCGCAAATTTTGCATTTAAAGCAAGTTTTCTAGCATTTTATTTTGTACTAAAATTCATCGAATTTAGCAATATTTTGACCTTTATCATCCCCTTTTCTTTTATGTGATTTAAACAAAATATCATCGAATTAGGCAATATTTTGCTGTTTTTCCACGTTTTTGTTAACTTTCAGTTTATTGCTATTAATTCATTAAATATACGATAAAAATGATGCAAACACATAATTGATTAGAAATTAACCTTAAACACTTCATTTTCAATCAACTACTTGTTTCTCGTTAAAATACTGAGTAAGATATTGAAAAGGGAGAAGTTCTGTTTTTATTGCATATATCGACGTTTCAGCCGGATTGGAGCCGTTTTACGTGTACATCTTCCATCGGTAATTTAAACGGAAAATCAGGAACATTTTAGTTAATTCTAATGAAAACACATTGATTTTTATCATTTGTGTTGGAAGCAACATCTTTATACGTCTTTTCTAGGGTCTAAAAAATACGAAACGTCGCTCTATGATTCGAAGTTAAAATCCTCAAATTTGGTATAATAATGACTTTTTTCACGTTTTTCATGTAGTTTGATATTACGTAAATATATTCATTTTTACCAATATTTCGATACTATTTCATGTAGTATCACGATATGTGCTTTGGCCTTCAAATCTCAGATTTTCGCATAAAATTGCATTTTAAGCAAGTTTTCTTGCATTTTGTTTCGTACTAGAAATCATTGAATTCAGCAATATTTTGACGTTTATCATCCCCTTTTCCTTTATGTGATATAAACAAAATATCATCGAATTAGGCAATATTTTGCTGTTTTTCCACGTTTTTGTGAACTTTCAGTTTATTGCTATTAATTCATTAAATATACGATAAAAATGATGGAAACACATAATTGATTAGAAATTAACCCTAAACACTTCATTTTCAATCAACTACTTGTTTCTCGTTAAAATACTGAGCAAGATATTGAAAAGGGGAGAAGTTCTGTTTTTATTGCATATATCGACGTTTCAGCCGGATTAGAGCGGTTTTACGTGTACATCTTCCATCGGTAATATAAACGGAAAATCAGGAACATTTTAGTTAATTTTAATGAAAACACATTGATTTTTTATCATTTGTATTTGAAACAACATTGTCATATGTCTATTCTTGGATCTAAATAACACGAAACCTCGCTCAATGATTTGAAGTTAAAATCCTCAAATATGGTAATATAGTGACTTTTTTCACGTTATTCATGTAGTTTGATTTTACGTATATATATATTCGTTTTTACCAGTATTTCGATACTACTTCATGTTTTCTCATGATATGTGATTTGGCCTTCAAATCTCAGAATTTCTCAAATTTTGCATTTAAAGCAAGTTTTCTAGCATTTTGTTTTGTACTAAAATTCATCGAATTTAGCAATATTTTGACCTTTATCTTCCCCTTTTCTTTTATGTGATTTAAACAAAATATCATCGAATTAGGCAATATTTTGCCGTTTTTCCACGTTTTTGTGAATTTTCAGTTTATTGTTATTAATTCATTAAATATACGATAAAAATTATGCAAACATAAAACTGATCAGAAAATAACCATAAATACTTCATTTTCAAATACTTCAAATACTTCATTCATCTATTTGTTTCTCGTTAAAATACTGAGTAAGATATTGAAAAGGGGAGAAGTTCTGTTTTTATTGCATATATCGACGTTTTAGCCGGATTAGAGCCGTTTTACGTGTACATCTTCCATCGGTAATATAAACGGAAAATCAGGAACATTTTAGTTAATTCTAATGAAAACACATTGATTTTTATCATTTGTGTTGGAAGCAACATCTTTATACGTCTTTTCTAGGGTCTAAAAAATACGAAACGTCGCTCTATGATTCGAAGTTAAAATCCTCAAATTTGGTATAATAATGACTTTTTTCACTTTTTTCATGTAGTTTGATATTACGTAAATATATTCATTTTTACCAATATTTCGATACTATTTCATGTAGTATCACGATATGTGCTTTGGCCTTCAAATCTCAGATTTTCGCATAAAATTGCATTTTAAGCAAGTTTTCTTGCATTTTGTTTCGTACTAAAAATCATCGAATTCAGCAATATTTTGACGTTTATCATCCCCTTTTCCTTTATGTGATATAAACAAAATATCATCGAATTAGGCAATATTTTGCTGTTTTTCCACGTTTTTGTGAACTTTCAGTTTATTGCTATTAATTCATTATATACACGATAAAAATGATGCAAACACATAATTGATTAGAAATTAACCCTAAACACTTCATTTTCATTCAACTATTTGTTTCTCGTTAAAATACTGAGTAAGATATTGGAAAGGGGAGAAGTTCTGTTGTTATTGCATATATCAACGTTTCAGCCGGATTAGAGCGGTTTTACGTGTACATCTTCCATCGGTAATATAAACGGAAAATCAGGAACATTTTAGTTAATTCTAATGAAAACACATTGATTTTTTATCATTTGTATTTGAAACAACATTGTCATATGTCTTTTCTTGGATCTAAATAATACGAAACCTCGCTCTATGATTTGAAGTTAAAATCCACAAATATGATAATATAGTGACTTTTTTCACGTTATTCATGTAGTTTGATTTTACGTATATATATTCGTTTTTACCAATATTTCGATACTACTTCATGTTTTCTCATGATATGTGATTTGGCCTTTAAATCTCAAAATTTAGCAAATTTTGCATTTTAAGCAAGTTTTCTAGCATTTTGTTTTGTACTAAAATTCATCGAATTTAGCAATATTTTGACCTGTATCATCCCCTTTTCCTTTATGTGATTTAAACAAAATATCATCGAATTAGGCAATATTTTGCCGTTTTTCCACGTTTTTGTGAATTTTCAGTTTATTGTTATTAATTCATTAAATATACGATAAAAATTATGCAAACATAAAATTGATCAGAAAATACCCATAAATACTTCATTTTCAATCATCTATTTGTTTCTCGTTAAAATACTGAGTAAGATATTGAAAAGGGGAGAAGTTCTGTTTTTATTGCATATATCGACGTTTCAGCCGGATTAGAGCCGTTTTACGTGTACATCTTCCATCGGTAATATAAACGGAAAATCAGGAACATTTTAGTTAATTCTAATGAAAACACATTGATTTTTATCATTTGTATTGGAAGCAACATCTTTATACGTCTTTTCTAGGGTCTAAAAAATACGAAACGTCGCTCTATGATTCGAAGTTAAAATCCTCAAATTTGGTATAATAATGACTTTTTTCACGTTTTTCATGTAGTTTGATATTACGTAAATATATTTATTTTTACCAATATTTCGATACTATTTCATGTAGTATCATGATATGTGCTTTGGCCTTCAAATCTCAGATTTTCTTATAAAATTGCATTTTAAGCAAGTTTTCTTGCATTTTGTTTCGTACTAAAAATCATCGAATTCAACAATATTTTGACGTTTATCCTCCCCTTTTGCTTTATGTGATATAAACAAAATATCATCGGATTAGGCAATATTTTGCTGTTTTTCCACGTTTTTGTGAACTTTCAGTTTATTGCTATTAATTCATTACATATACGATAAAAATGATGCAAACACATAATTGATTAGAAATTAACCCTAACCACTTCATTTTCATTCAACTATTTGTTTTTCGTTAAAATACTGAGTAAGATATTGGAAAGGGGAGAAGTTCCGTTGTTATTGCATATATCGACGTTTCAGCCGGATTAGAGCGGTTTTACGTGTACATCTTCCATCGGTAATATAAACGGAAAATCAGGAACATTTTAGTTAATTCTAATGAAAACACATTGATTTTTTATCATTTGTATTTGAAACAACATTGTCATATGTCTATTCTTGGATCTAAATAATACGAAACCTCACTCTATGATTTGAAGTTAAAATCCTCAAATATGGTAATATGGTGACTTTTTTCACGTTATTCATGTAGTTTGATTTTACGTATATATATATTTGTTTTTACCAATATTTCGATACTACTTCATGTTTTCTCATGATATGTGATTTGGCCTTCAAATCTCAGAATTTCTCAAATTTTGCATTTAAAGCAAGTTTTCTAGCATTTTGTTTTGTACTAAAATTCATCGAATTTAGCAATATTTTGACCTTTATCATCCCCTTTTCTTTTATGTGATTTAAACAAAATATCATCGAATTAGGCAATATTTTGCCGTTTTTCCACGTTTTTGTGAATTTTAAGTTTATTGTTATTAATTCATTAAATATACGATAAAAATTATGCAAACATAAAACTGATCAGAAAATAACCATAAATACTTCATTTTCAAATACTTCAAATACTTCATTCATCTATTTGTTTCTCGTTAAAATACTGAGTAAGATATTGAAATGGGGAGAAGTTCTGTTTTTATTGCATATATTGACGTATTAGCCGGATTGGAGCCGTTTTAGGTGTACATCTTCCATCGGTAATATAAACGGAAAATCAGGAACATTTTAGTTAATTCTAATGAAAACACATTGATTTTTATCATTTGTGTTGGAAGCAACATCTTTATACGTCTTTTCTAGGGTCTAAAAAATACGAAACGTCGCTCTATGATTCGAAGTTAAAATCCTCAAATTTGGTATAATAATGACTTTTTTCACGTTTTTCATGTAGTTTGATATTACGTACATATATTCATTTTTACCAATATTTCGATACTATTTCATGTAGTATCACGATATGTGCTTTGGCCTTCAAATCTCAGATTTTCGCATAAAATTGCATTTTAAGCAAGTTTTCTTGCATTTTGTTTCGTACTAAAAATCATCGAATTCAGCAATATTTTAACGTTTATCATCCCCTTTTCCTTTATGTGATATAAACAAAATATCATCGAATTAGGCAATATTTTGCTGTTTTTCCACGTTTTTGTGAACTTTCAGTTTATTGCTATTAATTCATTATATATACGATAAAAATGATGCAAACACATAATTGATTAGAAATTAACCCTAAACACTTCATTTTCATTCAACTATTTGTTTCTCGTTAAAATACTGAGTAAGATATTGGAAAGGGGAGAAGTTCTGTTGTTATTGCATATATCGACGTTTAAGCCGGATTAGAGCGGTTTTACGTGTACATCTTCCATCGGTAATATAAACGGAAAATCAGGAACATTTTAGTTAATTCTAATGAAAACACATTGATTTTTTATCATTTGTATTGGAAACAACATTGTCATATGTCTTTTCTTGGATCTAAATAATACGAAACCTCGCTCTATGATTTGAAGTTAAAATCCACAAATATGGTAATATAGTGACTTTTTTCACGTTATTCATGTAGTATGATTTTACGTATATATATTCGTTTTTACCAATATTTCGATACTACTTCATGTTTTCTCATGATATGTGATTTGGCCTTTAAATCTCAGAATTTAGCAAATTTTGCATTTTAAGCAAGTTTTCTAGCATTTTGTTTTGTACTAAAATTCATCGAATTTAGCAATATTTTGACCTGTATCATCCCCTTTTCCTTTATGTGATTTAAACAAAATATCATCGAATTAGGCAATATTTTGCCGTTTTTCCACGTTTTTGTGAATTTTCAGTTTATTGTTATTAATTCATTAAATATACGATAAAAATTATGCAAACATAAAATTGATCAGAAAATAACCATAAATACTTCATTTTCAATCATCTATTTGTTTCTCGTTAAAATACTAAGTAAGATATTGAAAAGGGGAGAAGGTCTGTTTTTATTGCATATATCGACGTTTCAGCCGGATTAGAGCCGTTTTACGTGTACATCTTCCATCGGTAATATAAACGGAAAATCAGGAACATTTTAGTTAATTCTAATGAAAACACATTGATTTTTATCATTTGTATTGGAAGCAACATCTTTATACATCTTACCTAGGGTCTAAAAAATACGAAACGTCGCTCTATGATTCAAAGTTAAAATCCTCAAATTTGGTATAATAATGACTTTTTTCACGTTTTTCATATAGTTTGATATTACGTAAATATATTCATTTTTACCAATATTTCGATACTATTTCATGTAGTATCATGATATGTGTTTTGGCCTTCAAATCTCAGATTTTCGCATAAAATTGCATGTTAAGCAAGTTTTCTTGCATTTTGTTTCGTACTAAAAATCATCGAATTCAGCAATATTTTGACGTTTATCATCCCCTTATCCTTTATGTGATATAAACAAAATATCATCGAATTAGGCAATATTTTGCTATTTTCCACGTTTTTGTGAACTTTCAGTTTATTGCTATTAATTCATTATATATACGATAAAAATGATGCAAATACATAATTGATTAAAAATTAATCCTAACCACTTCATTTTCATTCAACTATTTGTTTCTCGTTAAAATACTGAGTAAGATATTGGAAAGGGGAGAAGTTCTGTTGTTATTGCATATATCGACGTTTATGCCGGATTAGAGCGGTTTTACGTGTACATCTTCTATCGGTAATATAAACGGAAAATCAGGAACATTTTAGTTAATTCTAATGAAAACACATTGATTTTTTATCATTTGTATTTGAAACAACATTGTCATATGTCTTTTCTTGGATCTAAATAATACGAAACCTCGCTCTATGATTTGAAGTTAAAATCCTCAAATATGGTAATATAGTGACTTTTTTCACGTTATTCATGTAGTTTGATTTTACGTATATATATTCGTTTTACCAATATTTCGATTCTACTTCATGTTTTCTCATGATATGTGATTTGGCCTTCAAATTTCAGAATTTCGCAAATTTTGCATTTTAAAGCAAGTTTTCTTCCATTTTGTTTTGTACTAAAAATCATCGAATTTAGCAATATTTTGACCTTTATCATCCCCTTTTACTTTATGTGATTTAAACAAAATATCATCGAATTAGGCAATATTTTGCCGTTTTTCCACGTTTTTGTGAATTTTCAGTTTATTGTTATATATTCATTGAATATACGATAAAAATTATGCAAACATATAATTGATCAGAAAATAACCTTAAATACTTCATTTTCAATCAACTATTTGTTTCTCGTTAAAATATTGAGTAAGATATTGAGAAGGGGAGAAGTTCTGTTTTTATTGCATATATCGACGTTTCAGCCGGATTAGAGCCGTTTTACGTGTACATCTTCCATCGGTAATATAAACGGAAAATCGGGAACATTTTAGTTAATTCTAATGAAAACACATTGATTTTTATCATTTGTAATGGAAGCAACATCTTTATACGTCTTTTCTAGGGTCTAAAAAATACGAAACGTCGCTCTATGATTCGAAGTTAAAATCCTCAAATTTGGTATAATAATGACTTTTTCACGTTTTTCATGTAGTTTGAAATTATCATCCCCTTTTCCTTTATGTGATTTAAACAAAATATCATCGAATTAGGCAATATTTTGCCGTTTTTCCACGTTTTTGTGAATTTTCAGTTTATTGTTATTAATTCATGATATATACGATAAAAATTTTGCAAACACATAATTGATCAGAAAATAACCTTAAATACTTCATTTTCAATCATCTATTTGTTTCTCGTTAAAATACTGAGTAAGATATTGAAAATGGGAGAAGTTCTGTTTTTATTGCATATATCGACGTTTCAGCCATATTAGAGCGGTTTTACGTGTACATCTTCCATCGGTAATATAAACGGAAAATCAGGAACATTTTAGTTAATTCTAATGAAAACACATTGATTTTTTATCATTTGTATTGGAAGCAACATTGTCATATGTCTTTTCTTGGATCTAAATAATACGAAACCTCGCTCTATGATTTGAAGTTAAAATCCACAAATATGGTAATATAGTGACTTTTTTCACGTTATTCATGTAGTTTGATTTTACGTATATATATTCGTTTTTACCAATATTTCGATACTACTTCATGTTTTCTCATGATATGTGATTTGGCCTTTAAATCTCAGAATTTAGCAAATTTTGCATTTTAAAGCAAGTTTTCTAGCATTTTGTTTTGTACTAAAATTCATCGAATTTAGCAATATTTTGACCTGTATCATCCCCTTTTCCTTTATGTGATTTAAACAAAATATCATCGAATTAGGCAATATTTTGCCGTTTTTCCACGTTTTTGTGAATTTTCAGTTTATTGTTATTAATTCATTAAATATACGATAAAAATTATGCAAACATAAAATTGATCAGAAAATAACCATAAATACTTCATTTTCAATCATCTATTTGTTTCTCGTTAAAATACTAAGTAAGATATTGAAAAGGGGAGAAGGTCTGTTTTTATTGCATATATCGACGTTTCAGCCGGATTAGAGCCGTTTTACGTGTACATCTTCCATCGGTAATATAAACGGAAAATCAGGAACATTTTAGTTAATTCTAATGAAAACACATTGATTTTTATCATTTGTATTGGAAGCAACATCTTTATACATCTTACCTAGGGTCTAAAAAATACGAAACGTCGCTCTATGATTCAAAGTTAAAATCCTCAAATTTGGTATAATAATGACTTTTTTCACGTTTTTCATATAGTTTGATATTACGTAAATATATTCATTTTTACCAATATTTCGATACTATTTCATGTAGTATCATGATATGTGCTTTGGCCTTCAAATCTCAGATTTTCGCATAAAATTCCATTTTAAGCAAGTTTTCTTGCATTTTGTTTCGTACTAAAAATCATCGAATTCAGCAATATTTTGACGTTTATCATCCCCTTATCCTTTATGTGATATAAACATAATATCATCGAATTAGGCAATATTTTGCTGTTTTCCACGTTTTTGTGAACTTTCAGTTTATTGCTATTAATTCATTATATATACGATAAAAATGATGCAAACACATAATTGATTAAAAATTAACCCTAACCACTTCATTTTCATTCAACTATTTGTTTCTCGTTAAAATACTGAGTAAGATATTGGAAAGGGGAGAAGTTCTGTTGTTATTGCATATATCGACGTTTCAGCCGGATTAGAGCGGTTTTACGTGTACATCTTCTATCGGTAATATAAACGGAAAATCAGGAACATTTTAGTTAATTCTAATGAAAACACATTGATTTTTTATCATTTGTATTTGAAACAACATTGTCATATGTCTTTTCTTGGATCTAAATAATACGAAACCTCGCTCTATGATTTGAAGTTAAAATCCTCAAATATGGTAATATAGTGACTTTTTTCACGTTATTCATGTAGTTTGATTTTACGTATATATATTCGTTTTACCAATATTTCGATTCTACTTCATGTTTTCTCATGATATGTGATTTGGCCTTCAAATTTCAGAATTTCGCAAATTTTGCATTTTAAAGCAAGTTTTCTTCCATTTTGTTTTGTACTAAAAATCATCGAATTTAGCAATATTTTGACCTTTATCATCCCCTTTTCCTTTATGTGATTTAAACAAAATATCATCGAATTAGGCAATATTTTGCCGTTTTTCCACGTTTTTGTGAATTTTCATTTTATTGTTATATATTCATTGAATATACGATAAAAATTATGCAAACATATAATTGATCAGAAAATAACCTTAAATACTTCATTTTCAATCAACTATTTGTTCCTCGTTAAAATATTGAGTAAGATATTGAGAAGGGGAGAAGTTCTGTTTTTATTGCATATATCGACGTTTCAGCCGGATTAGAGCCGTTTTACGTGTACATCTTCCATCGGTAATATAAACGGAAAATCGGGAACATTTTAGTTAATTCTAATGAAAACACATTGATTTTTATCATTTGTAATGGAAGCAACATCTTTATACGTCTTTTCTAGGGTCTAAAAAATACGAAACGTCGCTCTATGATTCGAAGTTAAAATCCTCAAATTTGGTATAATAATGACTTTTTCACGTTTTTCATGTAGTTTGAAATTATCATCCCCTTTTCCTTTATGTGATTTAAACAAAATATCATCGAATTAGGCAATATTTTGCCGTTTTTCCACGTTTTTGTGAATTTTCAGTTTATTGTTATTAATTCATCATATATACGATAAAAATTTTGCAAACACATAATTGATCAGAAAATAACCTTAAATACTTCATTTTCAATCATCTATTTGTTTCTCGTTAAAATACTGAGTAAGATATTGAAAATGGGAGAAGTTCTGTTTTTATTGCATATATCGACGTTTCAGCCGGATTAGAGCGGTTTTACGTGTACATCTTCCATCGGTAATATAAACGGAAAATCAGGAACATTTTAGTTAATTCTAATAAAAACGTTGATTTTTTATCATTTGTATTTGAAACAACATTGTCATATGTCTTTTCTTGGATCTAAATAATACGAAACCTCGCTCTATGATTTGAAGTTAAAACCCTCAAATATGGTAATATAGGGACTTTTTTCACGTTATTCATGTAGTTTGATTTTACGTATATATATTCGTTTGTACTAATATTTCGATACTACTTCATGTTTTCTCATGATATGTGATTTGGCCTTCAAATCTCAGAATTTCGCAAATTTATCATTTTTAAGCAAGTTTTCTTGCATTTTGTTTTGTACTAAAAATCATCGAATTTAGCAATATTTTGACCTTTATCATCCCCTTTTCCTTTATGTGATTTAAACAAAATATCATCGAATTGGGCAATATTTTGCCGTTTTTCCACGTTTTTGTGAATTTTCAGTTTATTGTTATTAATTCATTAAATATACGATAAAAATTATGCAAACACATAATTGATCAGAAAATAACCTTATATACTTCATTTCAATCATCTATTTGTTTCTCGTTAAAATACTGAGTAAGATATTGAAAAGGGGAGAAGTTCTGTTTTTATTGCATATATCGACGTTTCAGCCGGCTTAGAGCGGTTTTACGTGTACATCTTCCATCGGTATTATAAACGGAAAATCAGGAACATTTTAGTTAATTCTAATGAAAACACATTGATTTTTTATCATTTGTATTGGAAACAACATTGTCATATGTTTTTTCTTGGATCTAAATAATACGATACCTCGCTCTATGATTTGAAGTTAAAATCCTCAAATATGGTAATATAATGACTTTTTTCACGTTATTCATGTAGTTTGATTTTACGTATATATATTCGTTTTTACCAATATTTCGATACTACTTCATGTTTTGTCATGATATGTGATTTGGCCTTCAAATCTCAGAATTTCGCAAATTTATCATTTTTAAGCAAGTTTTCTTGCATTCTGTTTTGTACTAAAAATCATCGAATTTAGCATTATTTTGACCTTTATCATCCCCTTTTCCTCTATGTGATTTAAACAAAATATCATCGAATTAGGCAATATTTTGCCGTTTTTCCACGTTTTTGTGAATTTTCAGTTTATTGTTATTAATTCATTAAATATACGATAAAAATTATGCAAACACATAATTGATCAGAAAATAACCTTAAATACTTCATTTCAATCATCTATTTGTTTCTCGTTAAAATACTGAGTAAGATATTGAAAAGGGGAGAAGTTCTGTTTTTATTGCATATATCGACGTTTCAGGCGGCTTAGAGCGGTTTTACGTGTACATCTTCCATCGGTAATATAAACGGAAAATCAGGAACATTTTAGTTAATTCTAATGAAAACACATTGATTTTTTATCATTTGTATTGGAAACAACATTGTCATATGTCTTTTCTTGGATCTAAATAATACGAAACCTCGCTCTATGATTTGAAGTTAAAACCCTCAAATATGGTAATATAGGGACTTTTTTCACGTTATTCATGTAGTTTGATTTTACGTATATATATTCGTTTTTACTAATATTTCGATACTACTTCATGTTTTCTCATGATATGTGATTTGGCCTTCAAATCTCAGAATTTCGCAAATTTATCATTTTTAAGCAAGTTTTCTTGCATTTTGTTTTGTACTAAAAATCATCGAATTTAGCAATATTTTGACCTTTATCATCCCCTTTTCCTTTATGTGATTTAAACAAAATATCATCGAATTGGGCAATATTTTGCCGTTTTTCCACGTTTTTGTGAATTTTCAGTTTATTGTTATTAATTCATTAAATATACGATAAAAATTATGCAAACACATAATTGATCAGAAAATAACCTTATATACTTCATTTCAATCATCTATTTGTTTCTCGTTAAAATACTGAGTAAGATATTGAAAAGGGGAGAAGATCTGTTTTTATTGCATATATCGACGTTTCAGGCGGCTTAGAGCGGTTTTACGTGTACATCTTCCATCGGTAATATAAACGGAAAATCAGGAACATTTTAGTTAATTCTAATGAAAACACATTGATTTTTTATCATTTGTATTGGAAACAACATTGTCATATGTCTTTTCTTGGATCTAAATAATACGATACCTCGCTCTATGATTTGAAGTTAAAATCCTCAAATATGGTAATATAGTGACTTTTTTCACGTTATTCATGTAGTTTGATTTTACGTATATATATTCGTTTTTACCAATATTTCGATACTACTTCATGTTTTGTCATGATATGTGATTTGGCCTTCAAATCTCAGAATTTCGCAAATTTATCATTTTTAAGCAAGTTTTCTTGCATTCTGTTTTGTACTAAAAATCATCGAATTTAGCAATATTTTGACCTTTATCATCCCCTTTTCCTCTATGTGATTTAAACAAAATATCATCGAATTAGGCAATATTTTGCCGTTTTTCCACGTTTTTGTGAATTTTCAGTTTATTGTTATTAATTCATTAAATATACGATAAAAATTATGCAAACACATAATTGATCAGAAAATAACCTTATATACTTCATTTCAATCATCTATTTGTTTCTCGTTAAAATACTGAGTTAGATATTGAAAAGGGGAGAAGTTCTGTTTTTATTGCATATATCGACGTTTCAGGCGGCTTAGAGCGGTTTTACGTGTACATCTTCCATCGGTAATATAAACGGAAAATCAGGAACATTTTAGTTAATTCTAATGAAAACACATTGATTTTTTATCATTTGTATTGGAAACAACATTGTCATATGTCTTTTCTTGGATCTAAATAATACGAAACCTCGCTCTATGATTTGAAGTTAAAATCCTCAAATATGGTAATATAGGGACTTTTTTCACGTTATTCATGTAGTTTGATTTTACGTATATATATTCGTTTTTACTAATATTTCGATACTACTTCATGTTTTGTCATATGTGATTTGGCCTTCAAATCTCAGAATTTCGCAAATTTATCACTTTTAAGCAAGTTTTCTTGCATTTTGTTTTGTACTAAAAATCATCGAATTTAGCAATATTTTGACCTTTATCATCCCCTTTTTCTTTATGTGATTTAAACAAAATATCATCGAATTAGGCAATATTTTGCCGTTTTTCCACGTTTTTGTGAATTTTCAGTTTATTGTTATTAATTCATTAAATATACGATAAAAATTATGCAAACACATAATTGATCAGAAAATAACCTTATATACTTCATTTCAATCATCTATTTGTTTCTCGTTAAAATACTGAGTAAGATATTGAAAAGGGGAGAAGTTCTGTTTTTATTTCATATATCGACGTTTCAGCCGGCTTAGAGCGGTTTTTCGTGTACATCTTCCATCGGTATTATAAACGGAAAACCATAACATTTTAGTTAATTCTAATGAAAACACATTGATTTTTTATCATTTGTATTGGAAACAACATTGTCATATGTTTTTTCTTGGATCTAAATAATACGAAACCTCGCTCTATGATTTGAAGTTAAAATCCTCAAATATGGTAATATAGTGACTTTTTTCACGTTATTCATGTAGTTTGATTTTTCGTATATATATTCGTTTTTACCAATATTTCGATACTACTTCATGTTTTGTCATGATATGTGATTTGGCCTTCAAATCTCAGAATTTCGCAAATTTATCATTTTTAAGCAAGTTTTCTTGCATTTTGTTTTGTACTAAAAATCATCGAATTTAGCAATATTTTGACCTTTATCATCCCCTTTTCCTCTATGTGATTTAAACAAAATATCATCGAATTAGGCAATATTTTTCCGTTTTTCCACGTTTTTGTGAATTTTCAGTTTATTGTTATTAATTCATTAAATATACGATAAAAATTATGCAAACACATAATTGATCAGAAAATAACCTTAAATACTTCATTTCAATCATCTATTTGTTTCTCGTTAAAATACTGCGTAAGATATTGAAAAGGGGAGAAGTTCTGTTTTTATTGCATATATCGACGTTTCAGACGGCTTAGAGCGGTTTTACGTGTACATCTTCCATCGGTAATATAAACGGAAAATCAGGAACATTTTAGTTAATTCTAATGAAAACACATTGATTTTTTATCATTTGTGTTGGAAACAACATTGTCATGTCTTTTCTTGGATCTAAATAATACGAAACCTCGCTCTATGATTTGAAGTTAAAATCCTCAAATATGGTAATATAGTGACTTTTTCACGTTATTCATGTAGTTTGATTTTACGTACATATATTCGTTTTTACCAATATTTTGAAACTACTTCATGTTTTCTCATGATATGTGATTTAGCCTTCAAATCTCAGAATTTCGCAATATTTACATTTTTAAGCAAGTTTTCTTGCATTTTGTTTTTTACTAAAAATCATCGAATTTAGCAATATTTTGACCTTTATCATCCCCTTTTCCTTTATGTGATTTAAACAAAATATCATCGAATTAGGCAATATTTTGCCGTTTTTCCACGTTTTTGTGAATTTTCAGTTTATTGTTATTTATTCATTAAATATACGATAAAATTTATGCAAACATATAATTAAACAGAAAATAACCTTAAATACTTCATTTTCAATCATCTATTTGTTTCTCGTTAAAATACTGAGTAAGATATTGAAAAGGGGAGAAGTTCTGTTTTTATTGCATATATCGACGTTTCAGCCGGATTAGAGCCGTTTTACGTGTTCATCTTCCATCGGTGATATAAACGGAAAATCAAGAACATTTTAGTTAATTCTAATGAAAACACATTGATTTTTATCATTTGTAATGGAAGCAACATCTTTATACGTCTTTTCTAGGGTCTAAAAAATACGAAACGTCGCTCTATGATTCGAAGTTAAAATCCTTAAATTTGGTATAATAATGAGTTTTTTCACGTTTTTTCATGTAGTTTGATATTACGTAAATATATTCATTTTTGCCAATATTTCGATACTATTTCATGTAGTATCACGATATGTGCTTTGGCCTTCAAAACTCAGATTTTCGCATAAAATTGCATTTTAAGCAAGTTTTCTTGCATTTTGTTTCGTACTAAAAATCATCGAATTCAGCAATATTTTGACGTTTATCATCCCCTTTTCCTTTATGTGATATAAACAAAATATCATCGAATTAGGCAATATTTTGCTGTTTTTCCACGTTTTTGTGAACTTTCAGTTTATTGCTATTAATTCATTATATATACGATAAAAATGATGCAAACACATAATTGATTAGAAATTAACCCTAAACACTTCATTTTCAATCAACTATTTGTTTCTCGTTAAAATACTGAGTAAGATATTGAGAAGGGGAGAAGTTCTCTTTTTATTGCATATATCGACGTTTCAGCCGGATTAGAGCCGTTTTACGTGTACATCTTCCATCACTAATATAAACGAAAAATCAGGAAAATTTTAGTTAATTCTAATGAAAACACATTGATTTTTATCATTTGTAATGGAAGCAACATCTTTATACGTCTTTTCTAGGGTCTAAAAAATACGAAACGTCGCTCTATGATTCGAAGTTAAAATCCTCAATTTTGGTATAATAATGACTTTTTCACGTTTTTCATGTAGTTTGAAATTATCATCCCCTTTTCCTTTATGTGATTTAAACAAAATATCATCGAATTAGGCAATATTTTGCCGTTTTTCCACGTTTTTGTGAATTTTCAGTTTATTGTTATTAATTCATTAAATATACGATAAAAATTTTGCAAACACATAATTGATCAGAAAATAACCTTAAATACTTCATTTTCAATCATCTATTTGTTTCTCGTTAAAATACTGAGTAAGATATTGAAAAGGGGAGAAGTTCTGTTTTTATTGCATATATCGACGTTTCAGGCGGCTTAGAGCGGTTTTACGTGTACATCTTCCATCGGTAATATAAACGGAAAATCAGGAACATTTTAGTTAATTCTAATGAAAACACATTGATTTTTTATCATTTGTATTGGAAACAACATTGTCATATGTCTTTTCTTGGATCTAAATAATACGAAACCTCGCTCTATGATTTGTAGTTAAAATCCTCAAATATGGTAATATAGGGACTTTTTTCACGTTATTCATGTAGTTTGATTTTACGTATATATATTCGTTTTTACTAATATTTCGATACTACTTCATGTTTTGTCATGATATGTGATTTGGCCTTCAAATCTCAGAATTTCGCAAATTTATCATTTTTAAGCAAGTTTTCTTGCATTTTGTTTTGTACTAAAAATCATCGAATTTAGCAATATTTTGACCTTTATCATCCCCTTTTTCTTTATGTGATTTAAACAAAATATCATCGAATTAGGCAATATTTTGCCGTTTTTCCACGTTTTATTGAATTTTCAGTTTATTGTTATTAATTCATTAAATATACGATAAAAATTATGCAAACACATAATTGATCAGAAAATAACCTTATATACTTCATTTCAATCATCTATTTGTTTCTCGTTAAAATACTGAGTAAGATATTGAAAAGGGGAGAAGTTCTGTTTTTATTGCATATATCGACATTTCAGCCGGCTTAGAGCGGTTTTACGTGTACATCTTCCATCGGTATTATAAACGGAAAACCATAACATTTTAGTTAATTCTAATGAAAACACATTGATTTTTTATCATTTGTATTGGAAACAACATTGTCATATGTTTTTTCTTGGATCTAAATAATACGAAACCTCGCTCTATGATTTGAAGTTAAAATCCTCAAATATGGTAATATAGTGACTTTTTTCACGTTATTCATGTAGTTTGATTTTTCGTATATATATATTCGTTTTTACCAATATTTCGATACTACTTCATGTTTTGTCATGATATGTGATTTGGCCTTCAAATCTCAGAATTTCGCAAATTTATCATTTTTAAGCAAGTTTTCTTGCATTTTGTTTTGTACTAAAAATCATCGAATTTAGCAATATTTTGACCTTTATCATCCCCTTTTCCTCTATGTGATTTAAACAAAATATCATCGAATTAGGCAATATTTTTCCGTTTTTCCACGTTTTTGTGAATTTTCAGTTTATTGTTATTAATTCATTAAATATACGATAAAAATTATGCAAACACATAATTGATCAGAAAATAACCTTAAATACTTCATTTCAATCATCTATTTGTTTCTCGTTAAAATACTGAGTAAGATATTGAAAAGGGGAGAAGTTCTGTTTTTATTGCATATATCGACGTTTCAGACGGCTTAGAGCGGTTTTACGTGTACATCTTCCATCGGTAATATAAACGGAAAATCAGGAACATTTTAGTTAATTCTAATGAAAACACATTGATTTTTTATCATTTGTGTTGGAAACAACATTATCATGTCTTTTCTTGGATCTAAATAATACGAAACCTCGCTCTATGATTTGAAGTTAAAATCCTCAAATATGGTAATATAGTGACTTTTTCACGTTATTCATGTAGTTTGATTTTACGTACATATATTCGTTTTTACCAATATTTTGAAACTACTTCATGTTTTCTCATGATATGTGATTTAGCCTTCAAATCTCAGAATTTCGCAATATTTACATTTTTAAGCAAGTTTTCTTGCATTTTGTTTTTTACTAAAAATCATCGAATTTAGCAATATTTTGACCTTTATCATCCCCTTTTCCTTTATGTGATTTAAACAAAATATCATCGAATTAGGCAATATTTTGCCGTTTTTCCACGTTTTTGTGAATTTTCAGTTTATTGTTATTTATTCATTAAATATACGATAAAATTTATGCAAACATATAATTGAACAGAAAATAACCTTAAATACTTCATTTTCAATCATCTATTTGTTTCTCGTTAAAATACTGAGTAAGATATTGAAAAGGGGAGAAGTTCTGTTTTTATTGCATATATCGACGTTTCAGCCGGATTAGAGCCGTTTTACGTGTTCATCTTCCATCGGTGATATAAACGGAAAATCAGGAACATTTTAGTTAATTCTAATGAAAACACATTGATTTTTATCATTTGTAATGGAAGCAACATCTTTATACGTCTTTTCTAGGGTCTAAAAAATACGAAACGTCGCTCTATGATTCGAAGTTAAAATCCTTAAATTTGGTATAATAATGAGTTTTTTCACGTTTTTTCATGTAGTTTGATATTACGTAAATATATTCATTTTTGCCAATATTTCGATACTATTTCATGTAGTATCACGATATGTGCTTTGGCCTTCAAATCTCAGATTTTCGCATAAAATTGCATTTTAAGCAAGTTTTCTTGCATTTTGTTTTGTACTAAAAATCATCGAATTCAGCAATATTTTGACGTTTATCATCCCCTTTTCCTTTATGTGATATAAACAAAATATCATCGAATTAGGCAATATTTTGCCGTTTTTCCACGTTTTTGTGAACTTTCAGTTTATTGCTATTAATTCATTATATATACGATAAAAATGATGCAAACACATAATTGATTAGAAATTAACCCTAAACACTTCATTTTCAATCAACTATTTGTTTCTCGTTAAAATACTGAGTAAGATATTGAGAAGGGGAGAAGTTCTGTTTTTATTGCATATATCGACGTTTCAGCCGGATTAGAGCCGTTTTACGTGTACATCTTCCATCAGTAATATAAACGAAAAATCAGGAAAATTTTAGTTAATTCTAATGAAAACACATTGATTTTTATCATTTGTAATGGAAGCAACATCTTTATACGTCTTTTCTAGGGTCTAAAAAATACGAAACGTCGCTCTATGATTCGAAGTTAAAATCCTCAATTTTGGTATAATAATGACTTTTTCACGTTTTTCATGTAGTTTGAAATTATCATCCCCTTTTCCTTTATGTGATTTAAACAAAATATCATCGAATTAGGCAATATTTTGCCGTTTTTCCACGTTTTTGTGAATTTTCAGTTTATTGTTATTAATTCATTAAATATACGATAAAAATTTTGCAAACACATAATTGATCAGAAAATAACCTTAAATACTTCATTTTCAATCATCTATTTGTTTCTCGTTAAAATACTGAGTAAGATATTGAAAAGGGGAGAAGTTCTGTTTTTATTGCATATATCGACGTTTCAGGCGGCTTAGAGCGGTTTTACGTGTACATCTTCCATCGGTAATATAAACGGAAAATCAGGAACATTTTAGTTAATTCTAATGAAAACACATTGATTTTTTATCATTTGTATTGGAAACAACATTGTCATATGTCTTTTCTTGGATCTAAATAATACGAAACCTCGCTCTATGATTTGAAGTTAAAATCCTCAAATATGGTAATATAGGGACTTTTTTCACGTTATTCATGTAGTTTGATTTTACGTATATATATTCGTTTTTACCAATATTTCGATACTACTTCATGTTTTGTCATGATATGTGATTTGGCCTTCAAATCTCAGAATTTCGCAAATTTATCATTTTTATGCAAGTTTTCTTGCATTTTGTTTTGTACTAAAAATCATCGAATTTAGCAATATTTTGACCTTTATCATCCCCTTTTTCTTTATGTGATTTAAACAAAATATCATCGAATTAGGCAATATTTTGCCGTTTTTCCACGTTTTTGTGAATTTTCAGTTTTTTGTTATTAATTCGTTAAATATACGATAAAAATTATGCAAACATAAAATTGATCAGAAAATAACCACAAATACTTCATTTTCAATCATCTATTTGTTTCTCGTTAAAATACTAAGTAAGATATTGAAAAGGGGAGAAGTTCTGTTTTTATTGCATATATCGACGTTTCAGCCGGATTAGAGCCGTTTTACGTGTACATCTTCCATCGGTGATATAAACGGAAAATCAGGAACATTTTAGTTAATTCTAATGAAAACACATTGATTTTTATCATTTGTATTGGAAGCAACATCTTTATACGTCTTTTCTAGGGTCTAAAAAATACGAAACGTCGCTCTATGATTCGAAGTTAAAATCCTCAAATTTGGTATAATAATGACTTTTTTCACGTTTTTCATGTAGTTTGATATTACGTAAATATATTTATTTTTACCAATATTTCGATACTATTTCATGTAGTATCACGATATGTACTTTAGCCTTCAAATCTCAGATTTTCGCATAAAATTGCATTTTAAGCAAGTTTTCTTGCATTTTGTTTCGTACTAAAAATCATCGAATTCAGCAATATTTTGACGTTTATCATCCCCGTTTCCTTTATGTGATATAAACAAAATATCATCGAATTAGGCAATATTTTGCTGTTTTTCCACGTTTTTGTGAATTTTCAGTTTATTGCTATTAATTCATAAAATATACCATAAAAATGATGCAAACACATAATTGATTAGAAATTAACCTTAAACACTTCATTTTCAATCAACTATTTGTTTCTCGTTAAAATACTGAGTAAGATATTGGAAAGGGGAGAAGCTCTGTTTTTATTGCATATATCGACGTTTCAGCCGGATTAGAGCGGTTTTACGTGTACATCTTCCATCGGTAATATAAACGGAAAATCAGGAACATTTTAGTTAATTCTAATGAAAACACATTGATTTTTTATCATTTGTATTTGAAACAATATTGTCATATGTCTTTTCTTGGATCTAAATAATACGAAACCTCGCTCTATGATTTGAAGTTAAAATCCTCAAATATGGTAATATAGTGACTTTTTTCACGTTATTCATGTAGCTTGATTTTACGTATATATATTCGTTTTTACCAATATTTAGATACTACTTCATGTTTTCTCACGATATGTGATTTGGCCTTCAAATCTCAGAATTTCGCAAATTTTGCATTTTTAAGCAAGTTTTCTTGCATTTTGTTTTGTACTAAAAATCATCGAATTTAGCAATATTTTGACCTTTATCATCCCCTTTTCCTTTATGTGATTTGAACAAAATATCATCGAAATAGGCAATATTTTGCCATTTTTCCACGTTATTGTGAATTTTCAGTTTATTGTTATTAATTCATTAAATATACGATAAAAATTATGCAAACACATAATTGATCAGAAAATAACCTTAAATACTTCATTTCAATCATCTATTTGTTTCTCGTTAAAATACTGAGTAAGATATTGAAAAGGGGAGAAGTTCTGTTTTTATTGCATATATCGACGTTTCAGACGGCTTAGAGCGGTTTTACGTGTACATCTTCCATCGGTAATATAAACGGAAAATCAGGAACATTTTAGTTAATTCTAATGAAAACACATTGATTTTTTATCATTTGTGTTGGAAACAACATTGTCATGTCTTTTCTTGGATCTAAATAATACGAAACCTCGCTCTATGATTTGAAGTTAAAATCCTCAAATATGGTAATATAGTGACTTTTTCACGTTATTCATGTAGTTTGATTTTACGTACATATATTCGTTTTTACCAATATTTTGAAACTACTTCATGTTTTCTCATGATATGTGATTTAGCCTTCAAATCTCAGAATTTCGCAATATTTACATTTTTAAGCAAGTTTTCTTGCATTTTGTTTTTTACTAAAAATCATCGAATTTAGCAATATTTTGACCTTTATCATCCCCTTTTCCTTTATGTGATTTAAACAAAATATCATCGAATTAGGCAATATTTTGCCGTTTTTCCACGTTTTTGTGAATTTTCAGTTTATTGTTATTTATTCGTTAAATATACGATAAAATTTATGCAAACATATAATTGATCAGAAAATAACCTTAAATACTTCATTTTCAATCATCTATTTGTTTCTCGTTAAAATACTGAGTAAGATATTGAAAAGGGGAGAAGTTCTGTTTTTATTGCATATATCGACGTTTCAGCCGGATTAGAGCCGTTTTACGTGTTCATCTTCCATCGGTGATATAAACGGAAAATCAGGAACATTTTAGTTAATTCTAATGAAAACACATTGATTTTTATCATTTGTAATGGAAGCAACATCTTTATACGTGAAGTGAACACCACGCCAAAGGTAGTGAACACCACGCCAAGGATAGAGAATACGACGCCAAGGGTAGTGAACACCACGCCAAGGGTAGTGAACTCTATGCCAAGGGTAGTGAACACCATGCCAAGGGTAATGAACACCACGCCCAGGGTTGTGAACACCTCGTTAAGGATAGTGAACACCACGCCAAGGTTAGTGAACACCAAGCCAAGGGTAATTAACACCACGCCAAGGGTAGTGAACATGACGCTACGTTTAGTGAACACCACGCCAAGGGTAGTGAACATGACGTCAAGGGTAGTGAACAGCACGTTAAGGGTAGTGAACACCACGCCAAGTGTAGTGAACACCACGCCAAGTGTAGTGAACACCTCGCTAAGGGTAATGAACACCACGCCATGGGGAGTGAACACCACACAAAGAGTCGTGAACACCACGTCAATGGTAGTGAACACCATGTCAAGGGCAGTGAATACCACTCCAAGGGTAGTGAACACCACGCCACGGGTAGTGAACAGCACGCAAAGTGTAGTGAACACCACGCAAAGGGTAGTGAATACCATGCTAAGGGTAGTGAACACCATGCCAAGGGTAGTGAACACCATGCCAGAGGTAGTGAACACCACGCCAAGGGTAGTGAACACCACATGAAGAGAAGTGAACACCATGCCAAGGGTAGTAAACACCACGCAGAGGTAGTGATCAAACAACACAAGGGTAGTGAAAAACATGCCAAGGGCAGTGAACACCACGCCAAGGATAGTGAACACCACGCCAAGTGTAGTGAACACCACGCCAAGGGAAGTGAACACCACGCTAACGGAAGTGAACATCACGCCAAGGGGAGTGAACACCACACAAAATGTAGTAAACACCATGTCAAGGGTCGTGAACATCATGCCAAGGGTAACGAACACCACGCCAAGGGTAGTGAACACCACGCCAAGGGTAGTGAACACCACGCAAAGGGTAGTGAACTCCATGTCAAGGTTTGTAAAAACCGTGCTAAGAGTAGTGAACACCGTGCCAAGGGTATTAAACACTATTGCAAGGGTAGTGAACACCATGCCAAAAGTAGTGAACACCACGCCTGGGGTAGTGAACACCACGCCATGGGTAGTGAACACCAAATCAAGGGTAGTGAACACCATACCAAGGGTAGTGAACACCATGCCAAGGGTAGTGAACACCAGTCGAACAGTAGTGAACAGTATGTCATAGGTAGTGAACACCACGCCAAGGGTAGTGAACACCAAAACAAGGGTAGTGAACACCAAGCAAAGGGAAGTGAACACCATGCCAAGGGTAGTGAATACCACGCCAAGGGTAGTGAACACCACGCAAAGGGTAATGAAAACCATGCCAAGGGTAGTGAACACCACGCCAAGGGTAGTGAACATCACGCCAAGGGTAGTGAACACTACGCCAAGGGAAGTGAACACCACGCAAAGGGTAGTGAACACAACGCCAAGGGTAGTGAACACCACGCAAAGGATAGTGAACACCACGCCAAGGGTAGTGAACACCACGCCAAGGGTAGTGAACACCATGTCAAGGGTAGTGAACACCACGCCAAGGTTAGTGAACACCAAGCCAAGGGTAGTGAACACCACGCCAAGGGTAGTGAACATGACGCTACGTTTAGTGAACTCCACGCCAAGGGTAGTGAACATGACGTCAAGGGTAGTGAACAGCACGTTAAGGGTAGTGAACACCACGCCAAGTGTAGTGAACACCACGCCAAGGGTAGTGAACACCTCGCTAAGGGTAGTAAACACCACGCCATGGGGAGTGAACACCACACAAAGAGTAGTGAACACCACGTCAATGGTAGTGAACACCATGTCAAGGGCAGTGAATACCACTCCAAGGGTAGTGAACACCACGCCACGGGTAGTGAACAGCACGCAAAGTGTAGTGAACACCACGCAAAGGGTAGTGAATACCATGCTGAGGGGAGTGAACACCATGCCAAGGGTTGTGAACACCATGCCAGGGGTAGTGAACACCATGCCAAGGGTAGTGAACACCACATGAAGAGAAGTGAACACCATGCCAAGGGTAGTAAACACCACGCAGAGGTAGTGAACAACAACCCAAGGGTAGTGAAAAACATGCCAAGGGCAGTGAACACCACGCCAAGGATAGTGAACACCACGCCAAGTGTAGTGAACACCACGCCAAGGGAAGTGAACACCACGCCAACGGAAGTGAACATCACGCCAAGGGGAGTGAACACCACACAAAAGGTAGTGAACACCCTGTCAAGGGTAGTGAACATCATGCCAAGGGTAATGAACACCACGCCAAGGGTAGTGAACACCACGCCAAGGGTAGTGAACACCACGCAAAGCGTAGTGAACTCCATGTCAAGGTTAGTAAAAACCGTGCTAAGAGTAGCGAACACCGTGCCAAGGGTATTGAAGACTATGCCAAGGGTAGTGAACACCATGCCAAAAGTAGTGAACACCACGCCTGGGGTAGTGAACCCCACGCCATGGGTAGTGAACACCAAATCAAGGGTAGTGAACACCATGCCAAGGGTAGTGAACACAACGCCAAGGGTAGTGAACACCAATCGAACAGTAGTGAACACCATGCCATGGGTAGTGAACACCACGCCAAGGGTAGTGAACACCAAAACAAGGGTATTGGACACCAAGCAAAGGGAAGTGAACACCATGCCAAGGGTAGTGAATACCACGCCAAGGGAAGTGAACACTACGCAAAGGGTAATGAAAACCATGCCAAGGGTAGTGAACACTACGCCAAGGGTAGTGAACATCACGCCAAGGGTAGTGAACACTACGCCAAGGGTAGTGAACACCACGCTAAGGATAGTGGACACCACGCCAAGGGTAGTGAACACCATGCCAAGGGTAGGGAACACCACGCAAAGGGTAGTGAACACAACGCCAAGGGTAGTGAACACCACGCTAAGGATAGTGGACACCACGCCAAGGGTAGTGAACACCACGCCATGGGTAGTGAACACCATGTCATGGGTAGTGAACACCACGCCAACGGTAGTGAACACAACGCCAAGGGTAGTGATCACCACGCTATGGGTAGTGAACACCACGCTAAAGGTAGTGAACACCACACCAAGGGTAGTGAACACCACGCCAAAAATAGTGAACACCACGTCAAGGGTAGTGAACACCACGCCAAGGGTAGTGAACACCATACCAAGAGTAGTGAACACCACGCCAAGGGTAGTGAACACCACGCTAAGGGTAGTGAACACCACGCTAAGGGTAGTGAACACCACACCAAAGGTAGTGAACACCACGCCAGGAGTCGTGAACACCACGTAACGGGTAGTGAACACCACGCCAAGGGTAGTGAACACCACGCCAGGAGTAGTGAACACTATGCCAAGGGTAGTGAACACCACGCCAAGGGTAGTGATCACCATACCAAGGGTAGTGAACACCACACTAAGGATAGTGAACACCACGTTAAGGATAGTGACTACCACGCCAAGTTCAGTGAACACCAAACCAAGGGTAGTGAACACCACGCCAAGTTCAGTGAACACCACGCCACGTTCTGTGAATACCACACCAAGGGCTGTGAACACCACACCAAGGGTAGTGAACACCACGCCAAAGGTAGTGAACACCACATCAAGGGTTATGAATACGACGCCAAGGGTAGTGAACACCACGCCAAGGGTAGTGAACACTATGCCAAGGGTAGTGAACACCACGCCAGAGGTAGTGAACACCATGCCAAGGTTAGTGAACACCAAGCCAAGGGTAGTGAACGCCACTCCAAGGGTAGTGAACATGACGCTAAGTTTAGTGAACACCACCCCAAGGGTAGTGAACATGACGTCAAGGGTAGTGAACACCACGTTAAGGGTAGTGAACACCACGCCAAGTGTAGTGAACACCACGCCAAGGGTAGTGAACACCTCGCTAAGGGTAGTGAACACCACGTCAAGGGGAGTGAACACCACACAAAGGGTAGTGAACACCACGTCAATGGTAGTGAACACCATGTCAAGGGCAGTGAATACCACTCCAAGGTTAGTGAACACCACGCCACGGGTAGCGAATACCACGCAAAGTGTAGTGAACGCCACGCCAAGGGTAGTCAATACCATGCTAAGGGTAGTGAACACCATGCCAAGGGTAGTGAACACCATGCCAGAGGTAGTGAACACCACGCCAAGGGTAGTGAACACCACATCAAGAGAAGTGAACACCATGCCAAGGGTAGTAAACACCACGCAGAGGTAGTGAACAACAACCTAAGGGTAGTGAACAACATGCCAAGGGCAGTGAACACCACGCCAAGGATAGTGAACACCATGCCAAGTGTAGTGAACACCACGCCAAGGGAAGTGAACACCACGCTAACGGAAGTGAACATCACGCCAAGGGGAGTGAACACCACACAAAAGGTAGTGAACACCATGTCAAGGGTAGTGAACATCATGCCAAGGGTAATGAACACCACGCCAAGGGTAGTGAACACCACGCCAAGGGTAGTGAACACCACGCAAATGGTAGTGAACACAACGTTAAGGGCAGGGAACACCACGCCAAGGGTAGTGAACACCGTGCTAGGAAGGGAACACCACGCCAAGGGTAGTGAACACCACGCCATGCGTAGTGAACACCACGCTAAGGGTAGTGAACACCACACCAAGGGGAATGAACACCACACAAAGGGTAGTGAACACCACGTCAAGGGTAGTGAACACCACGCTAGGGGTAATGAACACCACGCCACGGGTAGTGAACACCATGCAAAGGGTAGTGAACACCAGGTCAAGGGTAGTGAACACTACGCCAAGGGTAGTGAACACCACGCCTAGGGTAGTGAACAACATTACAAAGGGTAGTGAACACCACGTTATGGGTAGTGAACACCACATTAAGGGTAGTGAACACCACGCTAAGGGTAGTGAACACCTCGTCAAGGATACTGAACACCACACCAAGGGTAGTCACACACACACACACACACACACACACACACACACACACACACACACACACACACACACACACACACACACACACACACACACACACACACACACACACACATGCCTCCATGCTGCACATAACACACACACATGCCTCAATGCCTGCCCATAACACACACACATATGCTGCCATGCTGCCTATAACACACACACATGCCCCCATGCTCCCCATAACAAACACACACATGCCCCCATACTGCCCATAACACACACACCTGCCTTAATGCTTGCCATAACACACACAAATGCCCCCATCCTGCCCATAACACACACATATATGCCTCCATGCATCCCCATACCTCACACATATGTTCTCATGCTGCCCATAAATAAAACACAAGTGCACCCTTGCTTGACCATATCACACAAACATGCTGCCTCTATTATTGCCCATAACATACATAAAGATCCCTGTGCTGCCCGCAACAAACACACATGCCTTCATGCTGCCCTAAACACTCAAACACACATGCCCAGATGCTGCCAATAACACACACACAATCTTTCATGCTGCCCATAATAAATACACCTGCCAACATGCTGCCCATAACACACACACACACACATATGCCCCATGCTGACCATGACACACATACATGCCTCCTTACTGCCCATAACACATACACATGCCCCCATGCTGCAAATAACTCACACACGTACCTCCATGCTGCCCTTAACACACACACACACATGCCCTAATGCTGCCCATAACACACACACAGGCCCACATGCTGCCCATAGCACACACTCACATATACCCCATGCCTCGTTATAACACGCACACAGGCTCCCATACTGCCCATAACACACATACATGCCTCCTTGCTGCCCTTAACAAACACACATGGCCCTAAGCCTGCCCATAACACACACACATAGGCCCCCATGACGCCCATAACACACACTAACCTCCATTCTTGCCCATAACACACACACTTGTCCCATGCTGCCCATTACACACACACACACACATGCCACCTATGCTGCCCATAATTCACACACACATGCCTCCATGCTGCCTTTAACACACAAACAAACATGCCCCCATGCGTGTCCTTAACACACACAAAAATGCCCCCATGCTACCCATAACACACACAGGCCTCCATGCTTGCCCATAACACACACACGGTCCCTCATGCTGCCCATAACACACACATACTTGCCCCCATGCTGCCGATAACACACACACACATGCCCCCCTTGCTGCCCATAACTCACACACATGCCTCCACGATGCCCTTAACACTCACACACAAATACCCATGTGCAGCCCATAACACATACACAGGCCCCCATGTTCCCCATAACACACACACATACCCAGTATGCCTGACCATAACACACATACACACATGCCCTCAAGCTGACCATAATTCACACATGTCCCCCATGCTGTCAATAACACACACACATGCTCCATGCTGCACATAACACACACATACATGCTTCCATGCTGCCCATAACACACACACACACATGCCCCCATGCTGCCCATAACACACACACATGCCCCCATGCTGCCTAAATCACACACACATGCTCCATGCTGCCCATAGCACAAACATATGCCCCACATGCTGCCCATAACATACACATGCAGGCATCAATGCAGCCCCTAGCACACACACACGCAGGCCTGAGGAAGACCTAAGCCCTCCACCCCCCACCCCACCTCCCCCTGAACCCCTGGCAACTACCTCACAGGAGGAGGAGCCTACCCAAGTAGCAAGGACCATAGAACAACCTCCTACACTTGTAGGGAGTGTGGGTGAAATTGGATATAAGAAAGTGAGCTTCAAGGTAATGTACTCAAACATTGATGGGATTACCAATAAAGCAAGTGAACTGGCAGAAAGGGTGCAAGAAGAAAACCCTGATGTAATAGGACTAACAGAAACAAAATTGTCAGGAGTCATAACAGATGCTGTGTTTCCAAAGGACTACTATATAGTAAGGAAAGAGAGGGAAGGGAGAGGAGGTGGAGGAGTGGCCCTGCTGATAAGGAAGGACTGGAGTTTTGATGAGATGGAAATTCCGGGCTGTGACGGATTCAGAGATTACATAACAGGAACTATAACAATGGGTGGACCTAAGATAATAGTGACAGTCATTTACAACCCTCCCCTATATGACAGAAGACCTAGACAGGAGTTTGATAGGAACAACATGGCAACCATTAATATAATAGAGAGAGCAGCTTCAGTTGCCTGCAGGAATGGCTCATGACTCTTAATCATGGGGGATTTCAACCATGGAAAGATAGACTGGGAGAATGGGGACCCACATGGTGGTGCAGATACGTGGCGAGCTAAACTCTTGGAAGTGGCAACAAGGAATTTTCTGAGCCAGCATGTCAAGGAACCCACAAGAATGAGAGGCAATGATGAACCAGCTAGACTCGACTTAATATTCACCCTGAATGAGTCAGAAATAAGGGAAGTCAAAGTTGAAGCCCCCATAGGAATGAGTGACCACAGTGTACTGACCTTTGAGTACTTGGTGGAGGTAGGGATAACCTATCCAAGGATGGGAGTGGAGGGGAAAAGACTGAATTACCGAAGAGGAAAATATGACGAGATGAGGAACTTCCTAATGGGAATACCATGGGAAACAGAACTTAGAGACAAGAATGTGCAGGTCATGATGGATATTGTCACCCAAAAGTGCCAGGAAGCTGCAGACAGGTTTATCCCCGTCCAAAAGGAGAAAAACGAAAACCAACAGAAAAACCCATGGTTCAACCAGGAATGTAAGGTAGCGAAACAACTGAGTAAAAGAACATGGAGAAACTACAGAAATAACAGAACACCAGAGAGCAGGGAGAGGTACCAGAGGGCCAGAAATGAGTACATCAGAGTGAGGAGGGAAGCAGAGAGACAGTTTGAAAATGACATCGCGAGTAAAGCCAAGACCCAACCAAAGCTGCTCCACAGCCATATCAGGAGGAAAACAGCAGTGAAGGAACAAGTGATGAAGCTGCGGAAAGGGGAGAACAGATACACAGAGAATGACAAGGAGGTGTGTGAAGAACTCAACAAGAGATTCCAGGTCTTCACAATAGAACAAGGAGAAGCCCCTGCACTAAATGAGGAGGCGGCAACCTTGGAAACCTTGGAGGAATTTGACCTCACCAGTGATGAGGTCAAAAGGTGTCTGCTGGAGCTAGATGTGACAAAGGCTGTTGGGCCTGATAGAATCTCACCATGGATACTAAAGGAAGGTGCAGAAGCACTAAGTGTGCCACTCTCTATGGTGTATAACAGGTCACTGGAAACAGGAGACTTACCAGAAAGTTGGAAGACAGCTAACGTGGTCCCAATATACAAAAAGGGTGACAGGCAAGAGGCACTGAATTACAGGCCAGTTTCCTTAACTTGTATACCATGCAAGGTGCTGGAGAAGATCGTGAGGAAAAGGCTCGTAGAGCATCTGGAGGGAAATAACTTTGTAACGCACCACCAACATGGGTTCAGAGATGGTAAATCGTGCCTCACAGGTTTAATAGAATTTTATGACCAGGCAACGAAAATTAGGCAGGAAAGAGAAGGGTGGGCCGACTGCATTTTCCTGGATTGCCAAAAAGCCTTTGACACAGTACCCCATAAAAGGCTGTTAAAAAAGTTGGAGCAACAGGCAGGAGTAAAAGGGAAGGTGCTCCAGTGGATAAGGGAGTACTTAAGCAACAGGAAACAGCGAGTAACGGTGAGGGGGGAGACATCAGAGTGGCGAGATGTCACCAGCGGAGTCCCACAGGGCTCAGTACTTGGACCCATCCTGTTTCTAATATATGTGAACGATCTTCCAGAGGGTATAGACTCATTCCTCTCGATGTTTGCTGATGATGCAAAAATTATGAGAAGAATCAAGACGGATGAAGATAGACAGAGACTACAGGATGACCTGGATAAACTGGAGGAATGGTCTAGAAAATGGCTGCTGAAGTTCAACTCTGGAAAGTGTAAGGTGATGAAATTAGGCGAAGGGAGCAGGAGGCTGAACACAAGGTATCATCTGGGAGGGGAAATCCTGCAAGAATCATATAGAGAGAAGGATCTGGGGGTTGATATCACACCGAACCTGTCCCCAGAGGCCCACATCAAAAGAATATCATCAGCGGCATATGCTAGACTGGCCAACATAAGAACTGCCTTCAGAAACTTGTGTAAGGAATCTTTCAGAACCCTGTATACCACTTATGTAAGACCAATCCTGGAGTATGCAGCTCCAGCCTGGAGTCCATACCTAGTTAAACACAAGACAAAGTTAGAGAAGATTCAGCGGTATGCCACCAGGCTCGTCCCGGAACTGAGAGGATTGAGCTACGAGGAAAGGCTAAAGGAGCTGAACCTCACATCCCTGGAAAACAGAAGAGTAAGGGGAGACATGATAACCACCTACAAAATTCTCAGGGGAATTGACAGGGTGGACAAAGACAAACTCTTCAGCACGGGTGGGACACGAACAAGGGGACACAGGTGGAAACTTAGTACCCAGATGAGCCACAGAGACGTTAGAAAGATTTTTTTCAGTGTCAGAGTAGTTAATAAATGGAATGCACTAGGAAGTGATGTGGTGGAGGCTGACTCCATACACAGTTTCAAATGTAGATATGATAGAGCCCAGTAGGCTCAGGAATCTGTACACCAGTTGATTGACAGTTGAGAGGCGGGACCAAAGAGCCAAAGCTCAACCCCCGCAAGCACAATTAGGTGAGTACAATTAGGTGAGTACACACATGCTCCTATGATGCCCATCACATACGCACAGGCCCCACCATGTTGCCCATAACACACACACATGCCCCATGCTGCTAAACACACACACACACACACAAACACGTTCTTTAGAAAGAACTTTTTCAGTGTCATAGTAGTTAACGGGTTGAATGCATTAGGCAGTGATGTGGTGGAGGCTGACTCCATATACAGCTTCAAATGTAGAAATGACAGAGCCAAGTAGGCTCAGGAATCTTTACACCAGTTGATTGACAGAAGAGAGGCGGGACCAAAGAGCCAGAGCTCAACACCCGCAAGCAAGTACAAATAGGTAAGTACATGCCCTCATGCTGACCATAACACACACTCGAGCCTCCCATGCCAGCCCATAACACACACATTTAAATCCATGCTGCTCATAACACACACATAGTCCCCAATGCTTCCCATAATACACACACCTGCCAACATGTTGCCCATAACACACACACACATGCCCCCATGCTGCCCATAACACACACATACACATGCCCCCATGCTGCCCATAACTCACACACATGCTTATGCTGCCCTTAACACACACACACACACACACACACACACACACACACACACACACACACACACACACACACACACACACACACACACACACACACACACACACACACACACACACACACACACACACACACACACACACAGGCCCCAATGCTGCCCATAACACATACTCAGGCCCCCAAGCTGCCAATACCACACACATACACACACTTCTGGAGAGAAGAGACTTCGTGACAACCCATCAACATGGGTTCAGGGAGGGTAAATCTTGCCTTACAGGCTTGATAGAATTCTATGATCAGGTGACAAAGATTAAGCAAGAAAGAGAAGGATGGGCGGATTGCATTTTTTGGACTGTCGGAAAGCCTTTGACACAGTACCCCATAAACGGTTGATGCATAAGCTGGAGAAACAGGCAGGAGTAACTGATAGGGCGCTCCAGTGGATAAGGAAGTACCTAAGCAATAGGAAGCAGAGAGTTATAGTGAGGGGTGAGACCTCAGAATGGCGGGAAGTCACCAGTGGAGTCCCACAGGGATCTGTGCTTCGACCTATTCTGTTTCTGATATACGTAAATGATCTCCCAGAGGGTATAGACTCATTCCTCTCAATGTTTGCTGACGACGCCAGAATTATGAGAAGGATTAAGACAGAGGAGGACAGCTTGAGGCTTCAAGAAGACCTGGACAAGCTGCAGGAATGGTCGAACAAATGGATGTTAGAGTTTAACCCAAGCAAATGTAATGTAATGAAGATAGGAGTAGGAAGCAGGAGACCAGATACAAGGTATCACTTGGGAGATGAAATACTTCAAGAGTCAGAGAGAGAGAAAGACCTGGGGGTTGATATCACGCAAGACCTGTCCCCTACAGCTCATATCAAGAGGATAACATCAGCAGCATATGCCAGGTTGGCTAACATAAGAACAGCCTTTAGAAACTTGTGTAAGGAATCTTTCAGAACACTATATACACATATGTCAGACCAATCCTGGAGTATGCGGCTCCAGCATGGAGTCCATATCTAGTCAAGCATAAGACTAAACTGGAAAAGGTTCAAAGGTTTGCCACCAGACTAGTACCCGAGCTGAGAAGTATGAGCTACGAGGAGGGACTACAGGAATTGAACCTCACTTCGTTGGAAGACAGAAGAGTTAGGGGGGACATGATCACCACATTCAAGATTCTCAAGGGAATCGACAGGGTTGATAAAGATAGGCTATTTAACACAAGGGGCACACGCACTAGGGGACACAGGTGCAAACTGAGTGCCCAAATCAGCCACAGAGATATTAGAAAGAACTTTTTTAGTGTCAGAGTGGTTGACAAATGGAATGCATTAGGCAGCAATGTGGTGGAGGCTGACTCCATACACAGTTTCAAGTGTAGATAAGATAGAGCCCAATAGGCTTAGGAACCTGTACACCTGTTGATTGACGGTTGAGAGGCGGGACCAAAGAGCCAGAGCTCAACCCCCGCAAGCACAACTAGGTGAGTACAACTAGGTGAGTACACACACGCATTCAGAAACTTGTGTAAAGAATCATTCAGACCTTTGTATACCACATATGTCAGACCAATCCTGGAGTATGCAGCTCCAGCATGGAGTCCATATCTAGTCAAGGATAAGACTAAACTGGAAAAGGTTCAAAGGTTTGCCACCAGGCTAGAACCCGAGCTGAGAGGTATGAGCTACGAGGAGAGACTACGGGAATTAAACCTCACTTCGCTGGAAGACATAAGAGTTACGGGGAACATGATCACCACATTCAAGATTCTGAAGGGAATTGATAGGGTAGATAAAGACAAGCTATTTAACACAAGGGGCACACGCACAAGGGGACACAGGTGGAAACTGAGTGCCCAAATGAGCCACAGAGATATTAGAAAGAACTTTTTCAGTGTCAGAGTGGTTGACAAATGGAATGCATTAGGAAGTAATGTGGTGGAAGCTGACTCCATACACAGTTTCAAGTGTAGATATGATAGAGCCCAATAGGCTCAGGAATCTGTACACCTGTTGATTGACGGTTGAGAGGCGGGAACAAAGAGCCAGAACTCAACCCCCACAAACACAACTAGGTGAGTACTCACATGCCCCAATGCTGCCCATAACACACACAGGCCTCCCAGCTGCCCAACACACTCACACATGCCCCTATGCTGCCATAAACACACACACATGCATTAATGCCTGCCCATAACACACACACACACACACAGACACACACACACGCACACACGCCAGACCTGCCATATCACGCCAGACCTGTCTCCTGCAGCACATATCAAGCGGATAACATCAGCGGCATATGCCAGGCTGGCCAACATACGAACGGCATTCAGAAACTTGTGTAAAGAATCATTCAGAACTTTGTATACCACATATGTCAGGCCAATCCTAGAGTATGCAGCCCCAGCATGGAGTCCATATCTAGTCAAGGATAAGACTAAACTGGAAAAGGTTCAAAGGTTTGCCACCAGATTAGTACCCGAGCTGAGAGGTATGAGCTACGAGGAGAGACTACGGGAATTAAACCTCACTTCGCTGGAAGACAGAAGAGTTAGGGGGGACATGATCATCACATTCAAGATTCTGAAGGGGATTGATAGGGTAGATAAAGACAGTCTATTTAACACAAGGGGAACATGCACAAGGGGACACAGGTGGAAACTGAGTGCCCAAATGAGCCACAGAGATATTAGAAAGAACTTTTTTAGTGTCAGAGTGGTTGACAAATGGAATGCATTAGGGGGTGATGTGGTGGAGGCTGACTCCATACACAGTTTCAAGTGTAGATATGACAGAGCCCGATAGGCTCAGGAATCTGTACACCTGTTGATTGACGGTTGAGAGGCGGGACCAAAGAGCCAGAGCTCAACCCCCGCAAACACAACTAGGTGAGTACAACTAGGTGAGTACACACACACACATACACACACACACACACACACACACACACACACACACACACACACACACACACACACACACACACACACACACACACACACACACCGCATAAGAGGCTGGTACATAAGCTGGAGAGACAGGCAGGTGTAGCTGGTAAGGTGCTCCAGTGGATAAGGGAGTACCTAAGCAATAGGAAGCAGAGAGTTACGGTGAGGGGTGGCGTGAAGTCACCAGTGGAGTCCCACAGGGCTCTCTACTCGGTCCTATTTTGTTTCTGATATATGTAAATGATCTCCCGGAGGGAATAGATTCATTTCTCTCAATGTTTGCGGACGATGCCATAATTATGAGAAGGATTAAGACAGAAGAGGACTATTTGAGGCTTGAAGATGATCTATACAAACTGCAGGAATGGTCGAACAAGTGGTTGTTAGAGTTTAACCCAACCAAATGTAATATAATGAAGATAGGTGCAGGGAGCAGGAGGCCAAATACGAGGTATTATCTGGGAGAGGAAATTCTTCAGGAGTCAGAGAAAGAAAAAGACTTGGGAGTTGATATCACGCCAGACCTGTCTCCTGCAGCACATATCAAGAGGATAACATCAGCGGCATATGCCAGGGAGGCCAACATACGAACGGCATTCAGAAATTTGTGTAAAGAATCATTCAGAACTTTGTACACCACATATGTCAGGCCAATCCTGGAGTATGCAGCCCCAGCATGGAGTCCATATCTAGTCAAGGATAAGACTAAACTGGAAGAGGTTCAAAGATTTGCCACCAGACTAGTACCCGAGCTGAGAGGTATGAGCTACGAGGAGAGACTACGGGAATTAAACCTCACTTCGCTGGAAGACAGAAGAGTTAGGGGGACATGATCACCACATTCAAGATTCTGAAGGGAATTGATAGGGTTGATAAAGACAGGCTATTTAACACAAGGGGCACACGCACAAGGGGCACAGGTGGAAACTGAGCGCCCAAATGTGCCACAGAGATATTAGAAAGAACTTTTTTAGTGTCAGAGTGGTTGACAAATGGTATGCATTAGGAAGTGATGTGGTGGAGGCTGACTCCATACACAGTTTCAAGTGTAGATAAGATAGAGCCCAATAGGCTCAGGAATCTGTACACCTGTTGATTGACGGTTGAGAGGCGGGACCAAAGAGCCAGAGCTCAACCCCCGCAAGCACAACTAGGTGAGTAAACACACACACACACACACACACACACACACACACACACACACACACACACACACACACACACACACTCAAACACACATTCACACACACACGCACACACACACACACACACACACACACACACACACACACACACACACACACACACACACACACACACACACACACACACACACACACACACACACACACACACACACACACACATCCCGCACGAGGCAGAAACAAATGGGCAAAGTTTCTTTCACCTTAAGTGCCCCTGTTACCTAGCAGTAAATAGGTACCTGGGAGTTAGTCAGCTGTCACGGGCTGCTTCCTGGGGTGTGTGTGTGTGGTGTGGGAAAAAAAATAGTAGTTAGTAAACAGTTGATTGAAAGTTGAGAGGCGGGCCGAAAGAGCAAAGCTCAACCCCCGCAAAAACACAACTAGTAAACACACACACACACACACACACACACACACACACACACACACACACACACACACACACACACACACACACACACACACACACACACACACACACATACACACACACACACACACACATATGCCGCCATGCTCCTTATAGCACACACACGAGCCCCCATTCTCCCCCATAACACACACACCTGTATCAATGCTTGCCATAACACACACACACACTTGCCCCCCATCCTGCCCATAACACTCATATATGCCTCCATGCTTGCCCATAACTCACACATATTTTCCCATGATGCCCATAATCCAAACACACTTGCGCCCTTGCTTGTCCATATCACACAAACAAGCTGCCTTCATTATTGCCCATAACACACATAAAGACCACAATGCTGCCCATAACAAACACACATGCCTTCACGCTGCATTTAACACACAAACACACATGTCCATATGCTGCCCCATAACTGTCCTCCATGCTGCCTATAATACATACACTTTCAACATTCTGCCCATAATACACACACACACACACACATGCCTCCATGCTGCTCCTAAAACATAAACACACATTCCCCCATGCTGCCCTTAACACACACATGCCCCAGTGCTGCCCATAATACACACACACACACACACACACACACACACACACACACACACACACACACACACACACACACACACACACACACACACACACACACACACACACACACACACACACATACATACACACACACACACACACACACACATTACAGTTGAGAGACGGGACCAAAGAGCCAAAGCTCAACCCCCGAAAGCACAAATAGGTGAGTACAAATAGGTGAGTACATGCATTAGGAAGTGATGTGGTGGAGGCTGACTCCGTACACAGTTTCATTAGAGCGGTTTTACGTGTACATCTTCCATCGGTAATATAAACGGAAAATTAGGAACATTTTAGTTAATTCTAATGAAAATACATTGATTTTTATCATTTGTATTTGAAACAACATTGTCATGTCTTTTCTTGGATCTAAATAATACGAAACCTCGCTCTATGATTTGAAGTTAAAATCTTCAAATATGGTAATATAGTGACTTTTTTCACGTTATTCATGTAGTGTGATTTTGCGTATATATATTCGTTTTTTACCAATATTTCGATACTACTTCATGTTTTCTAACAATATGTGATTTGGCCTACAAATCTCAGAAAATCGCATATTTTGCATTTTTAAGCAAGTTTTCTTGCGTTTTGTTTTGTACTAAAAATCATCGAATTTAGCAATATTTTGACCTTATCATTTGTATTGGAAGCAACATCTTTATACGTCTTTTCTAGGGTCTAAAAAATACGAAACGTCGCTCTATGATTCGAAGTTAAAATCCTCAAATTTGGTATAATAATGACTTTTTTCACGTTTTTCATGTAGTTTGATATTACGTAAATATATTCATTTTTACCAATATTTCGATACTATTTCTTGTAGTATCACGATATGTGCTTTGGCCTTCAAATCTCAGATTTTCGCATAAAATTGCATTTTAAGCAAGTTTTCTTGCATTTTGTTTCGAACTAAAAATCATCGAATTCAGCAATATTTTGACGTTTATCATCCCCTTTTCGTTTATGTGATATAAACAAAATATCATCGAATTAGGCAATATTTTGCTGTTTTTCCACGTTTTTGTGAATTTTCAGTTTATTGCTATTAATTCATTAAATATACGATAATAATGATGCAAACACATAATTGATTAGAAATTAACCTTAAACACTTCATTTTCAATCAACTCTTTGTTTCTCGTTAAAATACTGAGTAAGATATTGGAAAGGGGAGAAGTTCTGTTTTTATTGCATATATCGACGTTTCAGCCGGATAAGAGCGGTTTTACGTGAAATATCTTCCATTGGAAATATAAACGGAAAATCAGGAACGTTTTAGTTAATTCTAATGAAAACACATTGGTTTTTATCATTTGTATTTGAAACAACATTGTCATATGTCTTTTCTTGGATCGAAATAATACGAAACATCTCTATATGATTTGAAGTTAAAATCCTCAAATATGGTAATATAGTGACTTTTTTCACGTTATTCATGTAGTGTGATTTTACGTATATATATTCGTTTTTACCAATATTTCGATACTACTTTATGTTTTCTCACGATATGTGATTTGGCCTTCAAATCGAAGAATTTCGCGAATTTTGCATTTTTAAGCAAGTTTTCTTGCATTTTGTTTTGTACTAAACATCATCGAATTTAGCAATATTTTGACCTTTATCGTCCCCTTTTCCTTTATGTGATTTAAACAAAATATCATCGAATTAGGCCGTTTTTCCACGTTTTTGTGAATTTTCAGTTTATTGTTATTAATTCATTATATATACGATAAAAATTATGCAAACACATAATTGATCAGAAAATACCCTTAAATATTTCATTTTCAATCATCTATTTGTTTCTCGTTAAAATACTGAGTAAGATATTGAAAAGGGGAGAAGTTCTGTTTTTATTGCATATATCGACGTTATCAGCGGGATTAGAACGGTTTTACGTGTACATCTTCCATCGGTAATATAAACCGAAAATCAGGAACATTTTAGTTAATTTTAATGAAAACACATTGATTTTAATCATTTGTATTGGAAGCAACATCTTTATGCGTTGTTTCTAGGGTCTAAAGAATACGAAACGTCGCTTTATGATTCGAAGTTAAAATCCTCAAATTTGGCATAATAATGACTTTATCACGTTTTTCATGTAGTTTGATATTACGTAAATATATTCATTTTTACCAATATTTCGATACTATTTCATGTAGTATCACGATATGTGATTTGGCCTTCAAATCTCAGATTTTCGCATAATTTTGCATTTTAAGCAAATTTTCTTGCATTTTGTTACGTACTAAAAATCATCGAATTCAGCAATATTTTGACGTTAATCTTCCCCTTTTCTTTTATGTGATATAAACAAAATATCATCGAATTAGGGAATATTTGGCATTTTTCCACGTTTTTGTGAATTTTCAGTTTATTGATATTAATTCTTTAAATATACGATAAAAATGATGCAAACACATAATTGATTAGAAATTAATCTTAAACACTTCGTTTTCAATCAACTATTCGTTTCTCGTTAAAATACTGAGTAAGATATTGGGGTAGGGGAGAAGTTCTGTTTTTATTGCATATATCGACGTTTCAGCCGGATTAGAGCGGTTTTAAGTGTACATCTTCCATCGGTAATATAAACGGAAAATCAGGAACATTTTAGTTAATTCTAATGAAAAACATTGATTTTTATCATTTGTATTGGAAGCAACATCTTTATACGTCTTTTCTAGGGTCTAAAAAATACGAAACGTCGCTCTATGATTCGAAGTAAAAATCCTCAAATTTGGTATAATAATGACTTTTTTTACGTTTTTCATGTAGTTTGATATTACGTAAATATATTCATTTTTACCAATATTTCGATATTATTTCATGTAGTATCACGATATGTGCTTTGGCCTTCATATCTCAGATTTTCGCATAAAATTGCATTTTAAACAAGTTTTCTTGCATTTTGTTTCGTACTAAAAATCATCGAATTCAGCAATATTTTGACCTTTATCATCCCCTTTTCCTTTATGTGATATAAACAAAATATCATCGAATTAGGCAATATTTGGCTGTTTTTCCACGTTTTTGTGAATTTTCAGTTTATTGCTATTAATTCATTAAATATACGATAAAAATGATGCAAACACATAATTGATTAGAAATTAACCTCAAACACTTCATTTTCAATCAACTATTTGTTTCTCGTTAAAATACTGAGTAGGATATTGAAAAGGGGAGAAGTTCTGTTTTTATTGCATATATGGACGTTTCAGCCGGATTAGAGCGGTTTTACGTGTACATCTTCCATCGGTAATATAAACGGAAAATTAGGAACATTTTAGTTAACTCTAATGAAAATACATTGATTTTTATCATTTGTATTTGAAACAACATTGTCATATGTCTTTTCTTGGATCTAAATAATACGAAACCTCGCTCTATGATTTGAAGTTAAAATCCACAAATATGGTAATATAGTGAGTTTTTTCACGTTATTCATGTAGTGTGATTTTACGTATATATATTCGTTTTACTAATATTTCGATACTACTTCGTGTTTTCTCACGATATGTGATTTGGCCTTCATATCTCAGAATTTCGCAAATTTTGCTTATTTAAGCAAGTTTTCTTGCATTTTGTTTTGTACTAAAAATCATCGAATTTAGCAATATTTTGACCTTATCATTTGTATTGGAAGCAACATCTTTATACGTCTTTTCTAGGTTCTAAAAAATACAAAACGTCTTTCTATGATTCGAAGTTAAAATCCTCAAATTTGGTATAATAATGACTTTTTTCACGTTTTTCATGTAGTTTGATATTACGTAAATATATTCATTTTTTTCCAATATTTCGATACTATTTCATGTAGTATCACGATATGTTCTTTGGCTTTTAATTCCCAGATTTTCGCATAATATTGCATTTTAAGCAAGTTTTCTTGCATTTTGTTTCGTACTAAAAATCATCGAATTCAGCAATATTTTGACGTTTATCATCCCCTTTTCCTTTATGTGATATAAACAAAATATCATCGAATTAGGCAATATTTTGCTGTTTTTCCACGTATTTGTGAATTTTCAGTTTATTGCTATTAATTCATTAAATATACGATAAAAATGATGCAAACACATAATTGATTAGAAATTAACTTTAAACACTTCATTTTCAATCAATTATTTGTTTCTCGTTAAAATACTGAGTAAGATATTGGAAAGGGGAGAAGTTCTGTTTTAATTGCATATTTCGACGTTTCAGCCGGATTAGAGCGGTTTTACGTGTACGTCTTCCATCGGTAATATAAACGAAAAATCAGGAACATTTTAGTTAATTCTAATGAAAACACATTGATTTTTATCATTTGTATTTGAAACAACTTTGTCATATGTCTTTTCTTGGATCTAAATAATACGAAACCTCGCTCTATGATTTGAAGTTAAAATCCTCAAATATGGTAATATAGTGACTTTTTTCACGTTATTCATGTAGTGTGATTTTACGTATATATATTCGTTTTTACCAATATTTCGATTCTGGTTCATGTTTTCTCACGATATTTGATTTGGCCTTCAAATCTCCAAATTTCGCAAATTTTGCATTTTTAAGCAAGTTTTCTTGCATTTTGTTTTGTACTAAAAATCATCGAATTTAGCAATATTTTGACCTTTATCATCCCCTTTTCCTTTATGTGATTTAAACAAAATATCATCGAATTTGGCAATATTTTGCCGTTTTTCCACGTTTTTATATGAATTTTCAGTTTATTGTTATTAATTCATTAAATATACGATAAAAATTATGCAAACACATAATTGATCAGAAAATAACCTTAAATACTTCATTTTCAATCATCTATTTGTTTCTCGTTAAAATACTGAGTAAGATATACAAAAGGGGAGAAGTTCTGTTTTTAATGCATATATCGACGTTTCAGCCGGATTAGAGCGGTTTTACGTGTACATCTTCCATCGGTAATATTAACGGAAAATCAGGAACATTTTAGTTAATTCTAATGAAAACACATTGATTTTTATCATTTGTATTTGAAACAACATTGTCATATGTCTTTTCTTGAATCTAAATAATACGAAACCTCGCTCTATGATTTGAAGTTAAAATCCTCAAATATGGTAATATAGTGGCTTTTTTCACGTTATTCATGTAGTTTGATTTTAAGTATATATATTCGTTTTTACCAATATTTCGATACTACTTCTTGTTTTCTCACGATTTGGCCTTCAAATCTCAGAATTTCGCAAATTTTGCATTTTTAAGCAAGTTTTCTTGCATTTTTTTTTTGTACTAAAAATCATCGAATTTAGCAATATTTTGACCTTAATCATTCCCTTTTCCTTTATGTTATATAAACAAAATATCATCGAATTTGGCAATATTTTGCTGTTGTTCCACGTGTTAGTGAACTGTCAGTTTATTGCTATTAATTCATTAAATATACGATAAAAATGATGCAAACACATAATTGATTAGAAATTAACCTTAAACACTTCATTTTCAATCAACTATTTGTTTCATGTTAAAATACTGAGTAAGATATTGGAAAGGGGAGAAGTTCTGTTTTTATTGCATATCGACGTTTCAGCCGGAATAGAGCGGTTTTACGTGTACATCTTCCATCGGTAATATAAACGGAAAATCAGGAACGTTTTAGTTAATTCTAATGAAAACACATCGATTTTTATCATTTGAATATGAAACAACATTGTCATATGTCTTTTCTTGGATCTAAATAATACGTAACCTCTCTATATGATTTGAAGTTAAAATCCTCAAATATGGTAATATAGTGACTTTTTTCACGTTATTCATGTAGTGTGATTTTACGTATATATATTCGTTTGTACCAATATTTCGATGCTACTTCATGTTTTCTCACGATATGTGATTTGGCCTTCAAATCTACGAATTTCGCAAATTTTGCATTTTTAAGCAAGTTTTCTTGTATTTTGTTTTGTACTAAACATCATCGAATTTAGCAATATTTTGACATTTATCATCCCATTTTCCCTTATGTGATTTAAGCAAAATATCATCGAATTAGGTCGTTTTCCACGTTTTTGTGAATTTTAAGTTTATTGCTATTAATTCATTATATATACGATAAAAATTATGCAAACACATAATTGATCAGAAAATACCCTTAAATATTTCATTTTCAATCATCTATTTGTTTCTCGTTAAAATACTCAGTAAGATATTGAAAAGGGGAGAAGTTCTGTTTTTATTGCATATATCGACGTTTTCAGCGGGATTAGAACGGTTTTACGTGTACATCTTCCATCGGTAATATAAACCGAAAATCAGGAACATTTTAGTTAATTTTAATGAAAACACATTGATTTTAATCATTTGTATTGGAAGCAACATCTTTATACGTCTTTTCTAGGGTTTAAAAAATACGAAACGTCGCTCTATGATTCGAAGTTAAAATCCTCAAATTTGGAATAATAATGACTTTTTTCACTTTTTCATATAATTTGATATTACGTAAATATATTCATTTTTACCAATATTTCGATACTATTTCATGTATTATCATGATATGTGCTTTGGCCTTCAAATCTCAGATTTTCGCATAATATTGCATTTTAAGCAACATTTCTTGCATTTTGTTTCGTACTAAAAATCATCGAAATCAACAATATTTTGACGTTTATCATCTCTTTTTCCTTTAGGTGATATAAACAAAATATCATCGAATTAGGCAATATTTTGCTGTTTTTCCACGTATTTGTGAATTTTCAGATTATTGCTATTAATTAATTAAATATTCGATAAAAATTATGCAAACACATAATTGATTAGATATTAACCTTAAACACTTCATTTTCAATCAACTATTCGTTTTTCGTTAAAATACTGAGTAAGATATTAGAAAGGGGAGAAGTTCTGTTTTTATTGCATATATCGACGTTTCAGCCAGATTAGAGCGGTTTTACGTGTACATCTTCCATCGGTAATATAAACGGAAAATCAGAAACATTTTAGTTAATTCTAATGAAAATACATTGATTTTTATCATTTGTATTTGAAACAACATTGTCATATGTCTTTTCTTGGATCTAAATAACTCGAAACCTCACTCTATGATTTGAAGTTAAAATCCTCAAATATGGTAATATAGTGACTTTTTTCACGTTGTTCATGTAGTGTGATTTTACGTATATATATTCGTTTTTACCAATATTTCGATACTACTTCATGTTTTCTCACGATATGTGATTTGGCCTTCAAATCTCAAAATTTCGCAAATTTTGCATTTTTAAGCAAGTTTTCTTGCATTTTGTTTTGTACTAAAAATCATCGAATTTAGCAATATTTTGACCTTTATCATCCCCTTTTCCTTTATATCATTTAAACAAAATATCGAATTTGGCAATATTTTGCCGTTTTTCCACGTTTTTGTGAATTTTCATTTTATTGTTATTATTTCATTAAATATACGAGAACAATTATGCAAATACAAAATTGATCAGAAAATAACCTTAAATACTTTCTTTTCAGTCATCTATTTGTTTCTCGTTAAAATACTGAATAAGATATTGAAAAGGGGAGAAGTTCTGTTTTTATTGCATATATCGACGTTTCAGCCGGATTAGAACGGTTTTACGTGTACATCTTCTATCAGTAATATAAACCGAAAATCAGGAACATTTTAGTTAATTTTAATGAAAACACATTGATTTTTATCATTATCCCTCACTTGAGCTTCTGCATCCATCTCTTGAGCCCCTTCATCCCTCTCTTGAGCCTCTGCATCCCTCGCTTGAGCCTCTGCATCCCTCTCTGAAGCCTCTGCATCACTCTCTTAAGCCTCTGCATCTCTCTCTTGAGCCTTTGCATCACTCTCAAGAGCCTCTGCATCCCTCTCTTGTGCCTCTGCATCCCTCACTTGAGCCTCTTCATCACTCTCTTAAGCCTCTGCATCTCTCTCTTGAGCCTTTGCATCACTCTCAAGAGCCTCTGCATCCCTCTCTTGTGCCTCTGCATCCCTCACTTGAGCCTCTGCATCTCTCTCTTAAGCCTCTGCATCTCTCTCTTGAGCCTTTGCATCACTCTCAAGAGCCTCTGCATCCCTCTCTTGTGCCTCTGCATCCCTCACTTGAGCCTCTGCATCCCTCTCTTAAGCTTCTGCAACACTCTCTTAAGCCTCTGCATCAATCTCTTTTGCCTCTGAATCACTCTCTTGTGCCTCTGCATCACTCTCTTGAGCCCCTTCATTACTCTCTTGAGCCTCTGCATCACTCTCTTGAGCCTTTGCATCCCTCTCTTAACCCTCTGCATTACTCTCTTGAGCCTCTGCATCCCTCTCTTGAGCCTCTCCGTCACTCTCTTCAGCCTCTTCATCCCTCTCTTGAGCCCCTGCAACACTCTCTTCAGCCACTGCATCACTCTCGTAAGACTCTGAATCCCTCTCTTGAGGCCTCTGCATCACTTTCTTGATTCTCTGCATCACTCGCGTAAGCCTATGAATCACTCTCTTGAGCCTCTGCATCCCTCTCTTAAGCCTCTGCATCCCTCTCTTAAGCCTCTGCATCACTCTCTTAAGCCTCTGCATCACTCTCTAGAGCCTCTGCATCACTCTCTTGAGCCTCTGCATCATACTCTTGAGCCACTGCATCCCTCTCTTAATCCTCTACATCATTTTCTTGAGCCTCTGAATCACTCTCTGGAGCCTCTGCATCACTCTGTTAAACCTCTGCATCCCTCTCTTGATCCTCTGTATCACTCTCTTCAGCCCCTGCATCATTCTCTTGAGCCTCTACATCCTTCTCTTAAGCATCTATATCATTCTCTTGAGCCCCTGCATCACTCCCTTGAGCCTCTGCAACACTCTCTTTAGCCTCTGCATCTCTCTCTTCAGCCTCTGCATATCTCTCTTGATCCTCTGCATCACTCTCTTGAGCCTCTGCATCACTTTCTTGAGCCTTTGCATCCCTCTCATGAGCCTCGGCATTCCTCTCTTAAGCCTCTGCAACACTCTCTTCAGCCTCTGCATCACTCTCTTAAGCCTCTGCATCCCTTTCTTGAGCCTCTGAATCCCTCTCTTAAGCCTCTGTCACTCTCTCTTCAGGGTCTGCATCACTCTCTGTAGCCTTTGCATCACTCTCTTGAACCTCTGCATCCCTCTCTTAAGCCTCTGCAACACTCTCTTCAGCCTTTGCATCACTCTCTTAAGCCTCTGCATCCCTTTTTTGAGCCTCTGCATCACTTTCTTAAGCCTCTGCATCCGTTTCTTGAGCCTCTGCATCACTCTCTTGAACTCCTGCATCCCTCTCATGAGCCTCTGCATCCCTCTCTTGAGCCTTTCCATCACTCTCTTAAGCCTCTGCATCCTTCTCTTGTGCCTCTGCATCCCTCACTTGAGCCTCTGCATCCATCTCTTGAGCCCCTTCATCCCTCTCTTCAGCCTCTGTATCCCTCGCTTTAGCCTCTGCATCCCTCTCTTGAGCCTCTGCATCCCTCTCTTGAGCCTCTACATCCCTCGCTTGAGCCTCTGCATCCCTCTCTGAAGCCTCTGCATCACTCTCTTAAGCCTCTGCATCTCTCTCTTGAGCCTTTGCATCACTCCCAAGAGCCTCTGCATCCCTCTCTTGTGCCTCTGCATCCCTCACTTGAGCCTCTGCATCCCTCTCTTGAGCCTCTGCATCCCTCTCTTCTGGGGCTTCTACATCCCTCTCCTGAGCCTCTGCATCCCACTCTTAAGCCTCTGCAACACTCTCTTAAGCCTCTGCATCACTCTCTTTAGCCTCTGAATCACTCTCTTGTGCCTCTGCATCACTCTCTTTAGCCCCTTCATTACTCTCTTGAGCCTCTGCATCACTCTCTTGAGCCTCTGCATCACCCTCTTAATCCTATGCATTACTCTCTTGAGCCTCTGCATCCCTCTCCTTAGCCTCTGCCTCACTCTCATAAGCCTCTGCATCACTCTCTTAAGCCTCTGCATCCCTTTTTTGAGCCTCTGCATCACTTTCTTAAGCCTCTGCATCCCTTTCTTGAGCCTCTGCATCACTCTCTTGAACTCCTGCATCCCTCTCATGAGCCTCTGCATCCGTCTCTTGAGCCTTTCCATCACTCTCTTAAGCCTCTGCATCCCTCTCTCGAGCCTCTGCGTCACTCTCAAGAGCCTCTGCATCCCTCTCTTGTGCCTCTGCATTCCTCACTTGAGCCTCTGCATCCCTCTCTTGAGCCCCTGCATCCCTCTCTTGAGCCTCTGCATCCCTCGCTTGAGAATCTGCATCCCTCTCTTAAGCCTCTGCATCACTCTCTTAAGCCTCTGCATCACTCCCGTAAGCCTCGGAATCACTCTCTTGAGCCTCTGCATCCCTCTCCTAAGCCTCTGCATCACTCTCTTAAGCCTCTGCATCACTCTCTTAAGCCTCTGCATCCTTTCTTTGAGCCTCTGCATCACTTTCTTAAGCCTCTGCATCCCTTTCTTGAGCCTCTGCATCACTCTCTTGAATTCCTGCATTCCTCTCATGAGCCTCTGCATCCCTCTCTTGAGCCTTTCCATCACTCTCTTAAGCCTCTGCATCCCTCTCTTGTGCCTCTGCATCCCTCACTTGAGCCTCTGCATCCATCTCTTGAGCCCCTTCATCCCTCTCTTGAGCCTCTGCATCCCTCGCTTGAGCCGCTTCATCCCTCTCTGAAGCCTCTGCATCACTCTCTTAAGCCTCTGCAGAGGCTCAAGAGAGTGATGCAGAGGATAAAGAGAGTGATGCAGAGGCTCAAGAGAGTGATGCAGAAGATCAAGAGAGGGATTCAGAGGCTCAAGAGAGGGATGCAGAGGCTTAAGAGAGTGATGCAAACGCTCAGGAGAGGGATGTCGAGGCTCATGAGAGGGATGCAGAGGCTCAAGTGACGGATGGAGAGGCTTAGGAGAATGATGCAGAGGCTCTTGAGAGGGATGCAGAGGCTCAAGAGAGTGATGCAGAGGCTCAAGAGTGTGATGCAGAGGCTCATGAGAGTGATGTAGAGGCTCAGGAGAGTGATGCAGAGGCTCAAGAGAGTGATGCAGAGGCTCAGGAGAGTGATGCAGAGGCTTAAGAGAGTGATGCAGAGGCTTAAGAGAGGGATGCAGAGGCTCAAGTGAGGGATGCAGAGGCTCATGAGAGGGATGCAGAGGCTTAAGAGAGTGAGGCAAAGGCTCAAGAGAGGGATGCAGAGCCTCATGAGAGGGATGCAGGAGTTCAAGAGAGGGATGCAGAGGTTCAAGAGAGTGATGCAGAAGCTTAAGAGAGTGATGCAGAGGCTCAAGAGAGTGATGCAGATACTCAAGAGAGTGATGCAGAGGCTCAGGAGAGTGAAGCAGAGGCTCAGGAGAGTGATGCAGAAGCTCAGAAGAGTGATGCAGAGGCTAATGCGAGTAATGCAGAGGATTAAGAGAGTGATGCAGTGGCTTAAGAGAGGGATGCAGAGGCTCAAGTGAGTAATGCAGAGGCTCAAGAGAGTGATGCAGAGGCTTTGAGGAATGATGCAGAGGCTCAAGAGTGGGATGCAGAGGCTGAATAGAGTGATGCAGAGGTTTAAGTGAGTGATGCAGAGGCTTAAGAGAGTGATGCGGAGGCTCAAGAGAGTGATGCAGAGGCTCATGAGAATGATGTAGAGGCTTAGGAGAGAGATGCAGAGGCTCAAGAGAATGATGCAGAGGCTCAAGAGAGTGATGCAAAGGATGAACAGAGGGATGCAGAGGCTTAAGAGAGTGATGCAGAGACTGAAGAGAGGGATGCAGAGGCTCAAGAGAGTGATGAAGAGGCTCAAGAGAGTGATGCATAGGCTCAAGAGAGTGATGCAGAGGCTCAAGAGAGTGATGCAGAGGATCAAGAGAGGGATTCAGAGGCTCAGGAGAGGGATTCAGAGGCTTACGCTGTCTCTCTTCAGCCTCTGCATCACTCTCTTGAGCCTCTGCATCCCTCTCTTAAGCCTCTGCATCACTCACTTAAGCCTCTGCATCACTCAATTCAGCCTCTGCATCCCTCTCTTGAGCCTCTGCATCACTCTCCTGAGCCTTTGCATCAATCTCTTGAGCCTCTGCATCACTCTCTTGAGCCTTTGCATCATTCTCCTAAGCCTCTCCATCCCTCACTTGAGCCTCTGCATCCCTCTCATGAGCCTCTGCATCCCTCTTTTGAGCCTTTGCATCACTCTCTTAAGCCTCTGCATCTCTCTCTTTAGCCTCTGCATCAATCTATTCAGCCTCTGCATCACTCTCTTAAGCCTCTGCATCATTCTCTTCAGCCTCTGCATCACTCTCTTGAGCCTCTGCATCCCTCTCTTCAGTCTCTGCATCACTCTCTTAAGCCTCTGCATCCCTCTGTTCATCCTTTGCATCACTCTCTTGAGCCTCTGCATCATTCTCTTGAGCCTCTGCATCTCTCTCCTAAGCAGGAGGCAGGAGTTCAAGAGAGTGATGCAGAGGCTCAAGAGAGTGATGCAGAGGCTCAAGAGAGTGATGCAGAGGATCAAGAGAGGGATTCAGAGGCTCATGAGAGGGATTCAGAGGCTTACTCGTGTCTCTCTTCAGCCTCTGCATCACTCTCTTGAGCCTCTGCATCCCTCTCTTAAGCCTCTGCATCACTCACTTAAGCCTCTGCATCACTCAATTTAGCCTCTGCATCCCTCTCTTGAGCCTCTGCATCATTCTTCTAAGCCTCTCCATCACTCTCTTGAGCCTCTGCATCACTCACTTGAGCCTCTGCATCCCTCTCTTAAGCCTCTGCATCACTCTCTTAAGCCTCTGCATCACTCTCCTTAGCCTCTGCATCACTCTCCTGAGCCTTTGCATCAATCTCTTGAGCCTCTGCATCACTCTCTCGAGCCTCTGCATCAGTCTCTTGAGCCTCTGCACCCCTCTCTAAAGCCTTTGCATCATTCTCCTAAGCCTCTCCATCCCTCACTTGAGCCTCTGCATCCCTCTCATGAGCCTTTGCATCCCTTTTTTGAGTCTTTGCATCACTCTCTTAAGCCTCTGCATCCCCTGTCTTGAGCCTCTGCATCACTCTCTTGAGTCTCTTCATCCCTCTCTTAAGCCTCTGCATCATTCTCTTCAGCCTCTGCATCACTCTCTTAAACCTCTGCATCATTCTCTTGAGCCTCTGCATCACTCTCTTGAGCCTCTGCATCACTCTCCTGAGCCTCTGCATCACTCTTTTAAGCCTCTTCATCATTCTCTTGAGCCTCTGCATCCCTCTGTTAAGCCTCTGCATCACTCTCTTGAGCCTCCATATCACTCTCATCAGCCTCTGCATCCCTCTCTTAAGCCTCTGCATCATTCTCTTCAGCCTCTGCATCCCTCTCTTAAGCCTCTGCATCATTCTCTTCTGCCTCTGCATTCCTCTCTTAAGCCTCTGCATCACTCGCTTCAGCCTCTGCATCCCTCTCTTAAGCCTCTGCATCACTCTCTTGAGCCTTTGCATCACTCTGTTAAGCCTCTGTGTCCCTCTATTGAGCCTCTGCATCACTCTTTTGAGTCTCTGCATCCCTCTTTTACGCCTCTGCATCACTCTCTTGAGCCTCTGCATCCCACTCTTGAACCTCTGCATCACTCTTTTAAGCCTCTGCATCACTCTCTTGAGCCTCTGCATCACTCACTTGAGCCTCTGCATCCCTCTCCTAAGCCTCTGCATCACTCTCTTAAGCCTCTGCATCACTCTCTTTAGCCTCTGCATCACTCTCCTGAGCCTTTGCAAGCCTCGTTGCAAGTCAAGTTCAAGAGAGGGATGCAGAGGCTCTTGAGAGTGATGCAGAGGCTCAAGAGAGGGATGCAGAGGCTCATGAGAGGGATGCAGGAGTTCAAGAGAGAGATGCAGAGGCTCAAGCGAGGGATGCAGAGGCTCAAGAGAGGGATGCAGGGGCTCAAGAGAGGGATGCAGAGGCTCAAGTGAGGGATGCAGAGGCACAAGAGAGGGTTGCAGAGGCTCTTGCGAGTGACGCAGAGGCTCAAGAGAGGGATGCAGAGGCTTAAGAGATTGATGCAAAGGCTCAGGAGAGGGATGCAGAGGCTCATGAGAGGGATGCAGCAGCTCAAGAGAGTGATGCAAAGGCTCAAGGAAGGGATGCAGAGACTTAAGAAAGTGATGCAGAGGCTCAAAAAAAGGATGCAGAGGCCTAAGAGAGTGATGCAGAGGCTAAGAGAGTTTTGCAGAGGCTTAAGAGACGGATGCAGAGGCTCAGGAGAGTGATGCAAAGGCTCATGAGAGTGATGCAGAGGCTGAAGAGAGTGTTGCAGAGGCTAAAGAGAGGGATGCAGAGGCTAAAGAGAGGGATGCAGAGGCTCAAGAGAGGGATGCAGAGGCTCAAGAGAGGGATGCAGGGGCTCAAGAGAGGGATGCAGAGGCTCAAGTGAGGGATGCAGAGGCACAAGAGAGGGTTGCAGAGGCTCTTGCGAGTGACGCAGAGGCTCAAGAGAGGGATGCAGAGGCTTAAGAGATTGATGCAAAGGCTCAGGAGAGGGATGCAGAGGCTCATGAGAGGGATGCAGCAGCTCAGGAGAGTGATGCAAAGGCTCAAGGAAGGGATGCAGAGACTTAAGAAAGTGATGCAGAGGCTCAAAAAAAGGATGCAGAGGCCTAAGAGAGTGATGCAGAGGCTAAGAGAGTTTTGCAGAGGCTTAAGAGACGGATGCAGAGGCTCAGGAGAGTGATGCAAAGGCTCATGAGAGTGATGCAGAGGCTGAAGAGATTGTTGCAGAGGCTAAAGAGAGGGATGCAGAGGCTCAAGAGAGGGATGCAGAGGCTTTAGAGAGTGATGCAGAGGCTGAAGAGAGTGTTGCAGAGGCATAATAGAGGGATGCAGAGGCTCAAGAGAGTGACGCAAAGGCTCAACAGAGTGTAGCATAGGCTTAAGAGAGGGATGCAGAGGCTCAAGAGAGGGAGGTAGAGGCTCAAGAGAGTGATGCAGAGGCTCAAGAGAGGGATAAAGAGGCTGAAGAGAGAGATGCAGAGGCTTACGAGAGTGATGCAGAGGTTCAAGAGAGTGATGCAGAAGCACAAGAGAATGATGTAGAGGCTAAAGAGAGGGATGCAGATGCTCAAGAGAATGATGCAGGGGCTCAAGAGAGTGATGCAGAGGCTTATGAGAGGGATGCAGAGGCTCAAGAGAGTGATGCAGAGGCTCAAGAGAGGGATGTAGAGGCTCAAGAGAGGGATGCAGAGGCTGAAGAGAGTGATGCAGAGTCTCAAGAGAGGGATGCAGAGGCTCAAGAGAGTAATGCAGAGGCTCAAGAGAGTGATGCAGACTAAAAAGAGAGTGATGCAGAGGCTCAAGAGAGTGATGCAGAGAATCAAGAGAGGGAAGCAGAGGCTTAAGAGAGTAATGCAGAGGCTGAAGAAAGTGATGCAGAAGCTCTAGAGAGTGATGCAGAGGCTTAAGAGAGTGATGCAGAGGCTTAAGAGAGGGATGCAGAGGCTTAAGAGAGGGATGCAGAGGCTCAAGAGAGTAATTCAGAGGCTTACGAGAGTGATGCAGAGAATCATGAGAGTGATGTAGTGGTTCGAGAGAGTTATGCAGAGGCTCAAGAGGGTGATGCAGAGGCTCAAGAGAGTGATGCAGAGGCTTAAGAGAGGGATGCAGGGGCTCAAGAGAGTGATGCAGAGGCTCAAGAGAGTGATTCATGAGACTTAAGAGAGTGATGCAGATGCTTAAGAGAGTGATGCAGAGGCTTAAGAGAGGGATGCAGAGGCTCAAGAGAGGGATGCAGAGGCCCAAGAGAAGGATGCAGAGGCTCAAGAGGAACCTCAAGAAGGATACAGAGGCTCAAGTGAGGGATGCAGAGGAACAAGAGAGGGATGCAGAGGCTCTTGAGAGTGATGCAGAGGCTCAAGAGAGGGATGCAGGGGCTTAAGAGAGTGATTCAGAGGCTTACGAGAGTGATACACAGGCTTAAGAGAGTGATGCAGAGGCTTAAGAGAGGGATGCAGAGGCTGAAGAGAGGGATGCAGAGGCTCAAGAGAGGGATGCACTGCCTCAAGAGAAGGATGCAGAGGCTCAAGTGAGTGATGCAGAGGCTAAAGAGAGAGATGCCGAGGCTCTTGAGAGTGACGCAGAGGCTCATGAGAGGGATGCAGAGGCTTAAGCGAGTGATGCAAAGGCTCAGATGAGGGATGCAGAGGCTCATGAGAGGGATGAAGGAGTTCAAGAGAGTGATGCAGAGGCTCAAGAAAGGGATGCAGAGGCCTAAGAAAGTGATGCATAGGCTCAAAAAAGGGATGGAGAGCCTGAAGGGAGTGATGCAGAGGCTCAAGAGAGGGATGCAGAGGCTCAAGAGAGTGATTCAGAGGCTTACGAGAGTGATACAGAGGCTTAAGAGAGTGATGCGTAGGCTTAAGAGAGGGATGCGGTTTCTCATAAGAGGGATGCAGAGGCTCAAGAGAGGGATGCAGGGGCTCAAGAGAGGGATGCAGAGGCTCAAGTGAGGGATGCAGAGGCACAAGAGACGGATGCAGAGGCTTTTGAGAGTGATGCAGAGGCTCAAGAGAGGGATGCAGAGGCTTAAGCGAGTGATGGAAAGGCTCAAGAGAGGGATTCAAAGGCTCATGAGATGGATGCAGGAGTTCAAGAGAGAGATGCAGAGGCTCAAGAAAGGGATGCAGAGGCTTAAGAAAGTGATGCAGAGGCTCAAAAGAGGGATGCAGAGGCTTAAGAGTGTGATGCAGAGGCTCACGAGAGTGATGCAGAGGCTCAATAGAGGGATGCAGGCACTCAAGAGAGTGATAGAGAGGCTGAAGAGAGTGATTGAGAGGTTTACGAGAGTGATGAGGCTCAAAAGATTGATGCAGATGCTTAATAGAGGGATACGGAGGCTCAAGAGAGTGATGCAGAGGCTCAAGAGAGAAAGGCAGAGGCTTAAGAAAGTGATGCAGAGGTTCGAGAGAGTGATGCAGAGGCCCAAGAGAATGATGTAGAGGCTTAAGAGAGGGATGCAGAGGCACAAGAGTACGATGCAGAGGCTCAATAGAGTGATAGAGAGGCTCAAGAGAGTGATGCAGAGGCTCAAGAGAGTGATGCAGACGATCAAGAGAGTGAAGCAGAGGCTCAAGAGAGATATGCAGAGGATCAAGAGAGGGAAGCAGAGGCTCAAGAGAGTGATTCAGAGGCTTACGAGAGTGATGTGTGGGACATTTGGGGCTTGACTCTATTTATTTAAATATTAATGTAATGAAATTCAATTACGAAGGACCACCCACTTTTATAGTAAAGAGGGAAACTAATAAAATGTGATCATTAGAAAATTCCTAGAGGAACCAGTAACTATGGATAAATTCTAGAGAATATAATCACTTGTATAATTAATGGGCCGTATATAATTTAACTGAATCAAAGCCTCAAACACCTACATTGCGGGGGTATTACTAGAACTTCATATATGTTTAGGAACTAGTGTGGTTCGTGCACCAGTTCATTATGCAATAATCTAATCCCAAGACCAATTATAGAATCATTGAATTTGTCACCAATAAGAACATAGATTATGAACATCAGAAATTAATGATTATAATAAACACGTGTTAATCCAGAAAACAGTGATCCGTAGTAATAATACACTACTGATAATGTAATTAATGGAATACGGAAAAGGGTCTTAGCTTGAAGACGTTTTCCAAGACATCGGTCATGAATCATCCTCGGAATCTCCTGAACTCATCATGGAACACTGGGAGATGATTAACACGGGAAATGACAGCTCGGGGAATTCTTCACACACAAGCTGTAAATCAAGATATATTCAGTAGCAACATATTAGGCTGCTAAATATCTATGTTCATAAAATTAAAATGGAGAGTGGAAACAGATAATAACCTGTGTTTTGTTTTAGTCGCTCGGCGTGACGACAAGCTACCCGGCTATAACCTATCCATAATGATGCATCAAAAGGGAATAAAGGTACTTAGCTAATAGGGCACTGTGTAAGTTGAGGCTTGCCGAAGCTCGCGTCCTAGGTTCTGGCGTCGTAATAATGAACACGTGGTGTCGAGCCTAGCCTAGATGTTGACGCGCTTCTCTGGCCGGTCACGTTGGGCTACTCGGAACAAATTAACAGGTTCCGGGCTGAACGTCAAGTTAATTCTCGTTGACGGTTCACCACGATGTATCCTGTGACACTGACACCTGCTAAGTTGCTATATTCTGCAACAATTCTTCACACCTCACAGTGGCGACTTTCCTCCTCCCCGTTCTCGGTGGCGTCTTCTCGAGTAATGGCGTCTCCTCTGCCCCCCGCTCCGCGTCCCGCAATTGATACACAAATTATTTACTACGAATAATATCATTTCTCGCAGTTGCGATTGAAATGCTTGGATAAGGACGGGTTTATTATTCAGAGGAGTTAAATATTATTATTTGCTCGTTTTACGATGGTAAACGAGCAATGGAGATGAATTAATCTCTCCAGGGCATTCACGCGTGACGTTAAATTTATTACCAGATAACAGTTGTAACTAGAAACGCTCTATTTGGCATTATTTGGGAGTCAGGTTATCTGTAAATAATTATCACACAGAACACCGTTGTTTTATAGAGAATCAATCTCAATTCTCTGACACACTGGATATAGATGTGTTTATTATAATGGAATCTGACGCAATACTGGCGTCTGGTGACGTAAGAATTCTAGCCTTATTGTACAGATGCAATTATTAGTACATGTGAACTCTACGGTTGGTTAATTTTAATTACTACAGTGATTAGTAGATTTAGTAATAATTAATAATAATACAACAGTGTTGTATTAGTGTTGGAAATTTCCAACATGATGCAGAGAATCATGAGAGTGATGTAGAGGCTCGAGAGAGTTATGCAAAGGCTCAAGAGGGTGATGCAGTGGCTCAAGAGAGTGATGCAATGGCTTAAGAGAGGGATGCAGGGGCTGAAGAGAGTGATGCAGAGGCTCAAGAGAGTGATTCAGAGGCTTAAGAGAGTGATGCAGAGGCTTAAGAGAGTGATGCAGAGGCTTAAGAGAGGGATGCAGAGGCTCAAGAGAGGGATGCAGAGGCCCAAGAGAAGGATGCAGAGGCTCAAGAGAGGGTTGCAGAGGCTCAAGTGAGGGATGCAGAGGAACAAGAGAGGGACGCAGAGGCTCTTGAGAGTGATGCAGAGGCTCAAGAGAGGGATGCAGAGGCTTAAGAGAGTGATTCAGAGGCTTACGAGAGTGATGCACAGGCTTAAGAGAGTGATGCAGAGGCTTAAGAGAGGGATGCAGAGGCTTAGGAGAGGGATGCAGAGGCTCAAGAGAGGGATGCACTGCCTCAAGAGAGGGATGCAGAGGCTCAAGTGAGGGATGCAGAGGCACAAGAGAGAGATGACGAGGCTCTTGAGAGTGACGCAGAGGCTCATGAGAGGGATGCAGAGGCTTAAGCGAGTGATGCAAAGGCTCAGATGAGGGATGCAGAGGCTCATGAGAGGGATGCAGGAGTTCAAGAGAGTGAGGCAGAGGCTTAGGAGAGGGATGCAGAGGCTCAAGAGAGTAATGCAGAGGGTTAAGAGGGTGATGCAGAGGCTCAAGAGAGTGATGCAGAGGCTCAAGAGAGTAATGAAGGGGCTCAAGAGAGTGATGCAGAGGCACAAGAGAGTGATTTAGAGGCTAAAGAGAGTGATGCAGAGGCTTAAGAGAGTGTTGCAGAGGCTTAAGAGAGGGATGCAGAGGCTCAAGAGAGGGATGTAGAAGCCCCAGAAGAGAGGGATGCAGAGGCTCAAGAGAGGGATGCAGAGGATCAAGAGAGGGATGCAGAGGCTCAAGTGAGAGATGCAGAGGCACAAGAGAGGGATGCAGAGGCTCTTGGGAGTGATGCAAAGGCTCAAGAGAGAGATGCAGAGGCTTAAGAGAGTAATGCAGAGGCTTCAGAGAGGGATGCAGAGGCTCAAGCGAGGGATGCAGAGGCTCAAGAGAGGGATGAAGGGGCTCAAGAGATGGATGCAGAGGCTCAAGTGAGGGATGCAGAGGCATCCTTAAGAGAGTGATGAAGAGGCTGAAGAAAGTGTTGCAGAGGCTTAACAGAGGGATGCAGAAGCTCAAGAGAGTGATGGAAAGGCTCAAGAGAGTGATGCAGAGGCTTAAGACAGGGATGCAGAGGCTCAAGAGAGGGATGTAGAGGCTCAAGAGAGTGATGCAGAGGCTCAAGAGAGTGATGCAGAGGCTGAAGAGAGAGATGCACAGGCTTAAGAGAGTGATGCAGAGGTTCAAGAGAGTGATGCAGAGGCACAAGAGAATGATGTAGAGGCTTAAGAGAGGGATGCAGAGGCTCATAAAATGATGCAGGGGCTCAAGAGAATGATGCAGAGGCTTAAGAAAGGGATGCAGAGGATCAAGAGAGTGATGCAGAGGCTTAAGAGAGGAATGCAGAGGCTGAAGAGAATTATGCAGAGGCTTTAGCGAGGGATGCAGAGGCTGACGAGAATGATGCAGAGGCTTAAGAGAGGGATGCAGAGGCTCAAGAGAGTGATGGAGAGGCTTAAGAGAGTGATGCAGAGGCTCAACAGAGTGATTCAGAGGCTTACGAGAGTGATACAGAGGCTTAAGAGAGTGATGCAGAGGCTTAAGAGAGGGATGCGGAGGCTCAAGAGAGGGATGCAGAGGCTCAAGTGAGGGAAGCAGAGGCACAAGAGAGGGATGCAGAGGCTCTTGAAAGTGACGCAGAGGCTCAAGAGAGGGATGCAGAGGCTCAAGTGAGGGAAGCAGAGGCACAAGAGAGGGATGCAGAGGTTCTTGAGAGTGACGCAGAAGCTCAAGAGAGGGATGCAGAGGCTTAAGAGAGTGATGCAAAGGCTCAAGTGAGGGATGCCGAGGCTCATGAGAGGGATGCTTGCGTTCAAGAGAGTGATGCAGAGGCTCAAGAGAGGGATGCAGTGGCTCAAGTGAGGGATGAAAGTGAGGTAATTACCTCAAGTGAAGTAATGTGATTACCTCAAGTGAGGTAATGAAAACACATTGATTTTTATCATTTGTATTGGAAACAACATCTTTATATGTCTTTTCTAGGATCTAAATAATATAAAACCTCGCTTTATGATTTGAAGTTAAAATCCTAAAATTTTGTAAAATAGCGATTTTTTTCACGTTTTTTATGTAGTGTGATTGTACGAAAATATATTCGTTTTTACCAATATTTCGATAATTCTTCATGTTTTCTCACGATATGTGATTTGGCCTTTAAATCTCATAATTTCGCATATTATTGCATTTTTAAGCAAGTTTTCTTGCATTTTGTTTCGTACTAAAAATAATTGAATTTAGCAATATTTTGACGTTTATCATCCCCTTTTCCTTTATGTGATTTAAACAAAATATCATCGAATTAGGCAATATTTTGCCGTTTTTCCACGTTTTTGTGAATTTTCAGTTTATTGTTATTAATTCATTATATATACGATAAAAATGATGCAAACTGCAAAACTGCAAGACTGCAAAACTTCAAAACTTTGCATCATACGAAGATGATGATGCAAAATTGATTAGAAACTAACATTAAATACTTCATTTTGAATCAACTATTTGTTTATCGTTAAAAATCTGAGTAAGATATTGAAAAAGCGAGAAGTTATGTTTTTATTACATATATCGACGTTTCAGCCGGATTAGAGCGGTTTTACGTGTACATCTTCCATCGGTAATATAAACGGAAAATCACGAACATTTTAGTTAATTCTAATGAAAACATATTGATTTTTATCATTTGTATTGGAAGCAAACTTTTTATGTCTTTTCTAGGATCTAAAAAATACGAAACCTCGCTTTATGATTTGAAGTTAAAATCCTCAAATTTGGTAATATAGATACTTTTTTTACGTTTTTCATGTAGTGTCGCTTTATGTAAATATATTCGTTTTACCAATATATCGATACTATTTCATGTTTTCTCACGATATGTGATTTGGCCTTCAAATCTCAGAATTTCGCAAATTTTCCATTTTTAAGCAAGTTTTCTTACATTTTGTTTTGTACTAAAAATCATCGAATTTAGCAATATTTTGACGTTTGTCATCCCCTTTTCCTTTATGTGATTTAAACAAAATATCATCGAATTAGGCAATATTTTGCCGTTTTCCACGTTTTTGTAAATTTTCAGTTTATTGGTATTAATTCATTATATATACGATAAAAATTATGCAAACACATAATATATTAGAAAATAACCTTAAATACTTCATTTTCAATCAACTATTAGTTTCTAGTTAAAAACTGAGTAAGATATTGAAAAGGCGAGAAGTTCTGTTTTTATTGCATATATCGACGTTTCAGCCGGATTAGAGCGGTTGTACGTACATACGGTACGTATGTACCGGATTAGAGCGGTACGTACGTACATCTTCCACCGGTAATATAAATTGAAAATCAGGAACATTTTAGAGTATTTTAATGAAAACACATTGATCATTTGTATTGGAAACAACATCTTTATATGTCTTTTCTAGGATCTAAATAATACGAAACCTCGCTTTATGATTTGAAGTTAAAATCCTCAAATATGGTAATAGAGCGATTTTGTTCACGTTTTTTATATAGTGTGACTTTACGTGAATATATTTGTTATTACCAATATTTCGATACTATTTCATGTAGTATCACGATATGTGATTTGGCCTTTATATATCAGAATTTCGCATAATATTGCATTTTAAGCAAGTTTTCTTGCATTTTGTTTCGTAATAAAAATCATCGAATATAGCAATATTTTGACGTTTATCATCCACTTTTCCTTTATGTGATATAAACAAATATCATCGAATTAGGCAATATTTTGCCGTTTTTCCACGTTTTTGTGAATTTTCAGTGTATTGTTATTAATTCATTATATATACGATAAAAATGATGCAAACACATAATTGATAAGAAATTAACATTAAATACTTCATTTTCAATCAACTATTTGTTTCTCTTTAAAATACTGAGTAAGCATCACTCTCTTGATTCTCTGCATCACTCTCGTAAGCCTCTGAATCACTCTCTCGAGCCTCTGCATCACTCTCTTGATCCTCTGCATCACTTTCTTGAGCCTCTGCATCACTATCTTGAGCCTCTGAATCACTCTCTAGAGCCTCTGCATCACTCTCTTCAGCCTCTGCATCACTCTCTTATGCCTCTGCTTCCCTCTCTTGATCCTCTGCATCACTCTCTTGAGCCTCTGCATCACTCTCTTAAGCCTCTGCATCACTCTCTTATGCCTCTGCTTCCCTCTCTTGATCCTCTGAATCACTCGCTTGAGCCTCTGCATCACTCTGTAGAGCCCCTGCATCCCTCTCTAGAGCCTCTGCATCACTCGCCTGAGCCTCTGCATCACCCTTTTAAGCCTCTGCATCCCTCTTTTGAGCCTCTGCATCACTTTCTTGATCCTCTGCATCACTCTCTTAAGCCTCTGCATCACTCTCATAAGCCTCTGAATCACTCTCTTGAGCCTCTGCATCCCTCACTTGAGCCTCTGCATCCCTCTCATGAGCCCCTGCATCCCTCTCTTGAGCCTCTGCATCCCTCTCTTGAGCCTCTGCATCCCTCTCTTAAGCCTCTGCATCACTCTCTTAAGCCTCTGCATCACTCTCGTAAGCCTCTGAATCACTCTGTTCAGCCTCTGCATCACTCTCTTGAGCCTCTCCATCACTCTCTTGAGCCTCTGCATCCCTCTCTTAAGCCTCTGCATCATTCTCTTCAGCCTCTGCATCCCTCTCTTAAGCCTCTGCAGCATTCTCTTCAGCCTCTGCATTCCTCTCTTAAGCCCCTGCATCACTCTCTTGATCCTCTGCATCCCTCTCTTAAGCCTCTGCCTCAATCTCCTGAGCCCCTGCATTTTTCTCTTGACCCTCTGCATCCCTCTCTTAAGCCTCTACATCATTCTCTTTTACCTCTGCATCACTCTCTTGAACCTCTGCATCACTCTCTTAAGCCTCTGCATCTCTCTCTTCAGCCTTTGCATCTTTCTCTTGAGCATCTGCATCACTCCCTTGAGCATCTACATCCTCTCTTGAGCCTCTGCATCCCTCTCTTAAGCCTATGCATCACTCTCTTAAGCCTCTGTATCCCTCTCTTGAGCCTCTGCATCCCTCTCTTAAGCCTCTGCAACACTCTCTTCAGCCTCGGCATCACTCTCTTGAGCCTTTGCATCACTCTCCTGAGCCTCTGCATCCCTCTCCTAAGCCTCTGCATCCCTCTCTTAAGCCTCTGCAGCACTCTCTTCAGCCTCTGCATCACTCTCTTAAGCCTTTGCATCACTCTCTTGAGCCTCTGCATCCCTTTTTTGAGCCTCTGCATCACTTTCCTAAGCCTCAAAGGCTCAAGAGAGGGATGCAAAGGCTCACGAGATGGATGCAAGAGTTCAAGAGAGAGATGCAGAGGCTCAAGAAAGGGATGCAGAGGCTTAAGAAAGTGTTGCAGAGGCTCAAAAGGGGGATGCAGAGGCTTAGGAGTATGATACAGAGGCTCACGAGAGTGATGCAGAGGCTCAATAGAGGGCTGCAGGGGCTCAAGAGAGTGATAGAGAGGCTTACGAGAGTGATTCAGAGGTTTACGAGAGTGATGCAGAGGCTTACGAGAGTGATGCAGAGGCTTAAGAGAGTGGTGCAGAGGCTCTAGAGAGGGATGCAGAGGCTCAAGAGAGGGATGCAGAGGCTAAAGTGAGGGATGCAGAGGCAGAAGAGAAAGATGCAGAGGCACTTGAGAGTGATGCAGAGGCCCAAGAGAGGGACTGCAGAGGCTTAAAAGAGTGATGCAAAGGCTCAAGAGAGGGATGCAGAGGCTCACGAGAATGATGCAGAGGCTCAAGAGAGTGATGCAGAGGATCAAGAGAGTGATGCAGAGGCTGAAGAGAGAGATGCAGAGGCTTAAGAGAGTGATGCAGAGGCTCAAGAGAGTGAAGCAGGGGCTCAAGAGAATGATGTAGAGGCTTAAGAGAAGGATGTAGAGGCTCAAGAGAATGATGCAGAGGCTCAAGAGAGTGATGCGGAGGATCAAGAGAGGGATGCAGAGGTTTAAGAGAGTGATGCAGAGGCTCAAGAGAGATGATGCAGAGGCTCAAGAGACTTATGCAGAGGCTTATGAGAGTGATGCAGAGGCTCAAGAGAGGGATGCACAGGCTCAAGAGAGTGATGCAGAGGCTTAATAGAGGGATGCAGAGGCTCAAGAGAGTGATGCAGAGGCTTAAGAGAGGGATGCAGAAGCTCAAGAGAATGATGCAGAGGCTCAATAGAGTGCTGCAAAAGGCTCAAGAGAGGGATGCTGAGGCTCCAGAGAAGGATGCAGAGGCTCAAGGGAGTGATGCAGAGGCTCAAGAGTGATGCAGAGGATCAAGAGAGTGATGCAGAGGCTGAAGAGAGAGATGCAGAGGCTTAAGAGAGTGATGCAGAGGCTCAAGAGAGTGATGCAGGGGCTCAAGAGAATGATGTAGAGGCTTAAGAGAAGGATGTAGAAGCTCAAGAGAATGATGCAGAGGCTCAAGAGAGTGATGCAGAGGATCAAGAGAGGGATGCAGAGGTTTAAGAGAGTGATGCAGAGACTCAAGAGAGATGATGCAGAGGCTGAAGAGAGTGATGCAGAGGCTTATGAGAGTGATGCAGAGGCTCAAGAGAGGGATACACAGGCTCTAGAGAGTGATGCAGAGGCTTAATAGAGGGATGCAGAGCCTCAAGAGAGTGATGCAGAGGCTTAAGAGAGGGATGCAGAAGCTCAAGAGAATGATGCAGAGGCTCAAGAGAGTGCTGCAAAAGGATCAAGAGAGGGATGCTGAGGCTCCAGAGAAGGATGCAGAGGCTCAAGGGAGTGATGCAGAGGCTCAAGAGAGTGATGCAGAGGATCAAGAGAGTGATGCAGAGGCTGAAGAGAGAGATGCAGAGGCTTAGACGAGTGATGCAGAGGCTCAAGAGAGTGATGCAGGGGTTCAAGAGAATGATGTAGAGGCTTAAGAGAGGGATGTAGAGGCTCAAGAGAATGATGCAGAGGCTCAAGAGAGTGATGCAGAGGTTTAAGAGAGTGATGCAGAGGCTCAAGAGAGATGATGCAGAGGCTCAAGAGAGTGATGCAGAGGCTTATGAGAGTGATGCAGAGGCTCAAGAGAGGGATGCACAGGCTCAAGAGAGTGATGCAGAGGCTTAATAGAGGGATGCAGAGGCTCAAGAGAGTGATGCAGAGGCTTAAGAGAGGGATGCAGAAGCTCAAGAGAATGATGCAGAGGGTCAAGAGAGTGCTGCAAAAGGCTCAAGAGAGGGATGCTGAGGCTCCAGAGAAGGATGCAGAGGCTCAAGAGAGTGATTCAGAGGCTTACAAATGTGATGCAAAGGCTTAAGAGAGTGATGCAGAGGCTTAAGAGAGGGATGTAGAGGCTCTTGAGATTGACGCAGAGGCTCAAGTGAGGGATGCAGAGACTTAGGCGAGTGATGCAGAGGCTGAAGAAAGTGATACAGAGGCTCTAGAGAGTGATTAGAGTGACTAGAGAGAGATATTAGGACTTTTTTACTGAAAATATACCAATTACTGAGAGCGGCGATGGATCACATTTTCCCAAACCCTCCCTGCAGTTTTTAAATTATCCCAAACATCCCAAATTCGACGCTTGAGCCATATTTAGGAGCCATATTCTGTCTCTTTGCACGTATTCGCAGTTTGAAATTACGACTTTTTATACCGAAAATATGCCAATTACTGAAAGCAGCGATGGATCACATTTTGCCCAAACCCTCCCTGCAGTTTGGAAAATATCCCAAACATCCCAAATTCGACCCTCGAACCATATTATGGAACCAAATTCTGGCTCTCTGCACATATGCGCAGTTTGAATATACGACATTTTATACCGAAAATATGCCAATTACCGAAAGCAGTGATGGGTCACATTTTGCCCAAACCCTCCCTGCAGTTTTCAAAATATCCCAAACATCCAAATTCGACGCTTGAGCTATATTTTGGAGCCCAATTCGGGTTCTCTGCACGTATTCGCAGTTTGAAATTACGTCATTTTATATCGAAAATATGCCAGTTACTGAGAGCGGCGATGGGTTACATTTTGCCCAAACCCCCCTTCAGTTTTCAAAATATCCCAAACATCTCAAATTCGACCCTTGAGCCATATTTTGGAGCCGAATTGTGGCTCTCTGCACATATTCGCAGTTTGAAATTACTACTTTTTATACCGAAAATATGTCAATTATTGAGAACGGCGACAGGTCACATTTTTCCCAAACCCCCCCTGCAGTTTTCAAAATATCCTAAACATCCCAAATTCGACGCTTGAGCCAGATTTTGGAGCCAAGTTCTGGCTCTTTGCACGTATTCGCAGTATGAAATTACTACTTTTTATACCAAAAATATGCCAATTCCTTAGAGCGGCGATGGATCACATTTTGCCCAAACCCTCCCTACAGTTTTCAAAATATCCCAAACGTCCCAAATTCGACCCTTGCGCCATATTTTGGTGCCAAATTCTGGCTCTCTGCACACATTCGCAGTTTGAAATTACGATATTTTATACCGAAAATATGTCAATTACAGAGAGCGGCAATAAGTCACATTTTGCCAACCCCCCCACCCCCCCTGCAGCTTTTAAAATATCCCAAACATCACAAATTCGACGCTTGAGCCATATTTTGGAGCCAAATTCGGGCTTTCTGCACGTATTCGCAGTTTGAAATAACGTCTTTTTATACCGAAAATATGCCAATTACTTAGAGCGGCGATGTGTCACATTTTGGCCAAACCCCCCACTCCCCTGCAGTTTTCAAAATATCGCAAATATTTCAAATTCGACGCTTGACCCATATTTTGAGCCAAATTATGGCTCACTGCACGTATTAGCAGTTTGAAATTTCGAGTTTTTATACCGAAAAATTGCCAATTACTGTGAGCTACGAAGGGTCACATTTTGCCCAAAACCCCCTGCAGTTTTTAAAATATCCTAAACATCCGAAATTCCACCCTTGAGCCATATTTTGGAGCCAAATTCTGGCTCTCTGCACGTATTTATTAATTTAGTAATTTATTTATTAATTTTACTTATTTAATTTAATTTATTTTTTAGTACTTATTTAATTTAGTAATAATATTTTTTATATTAGGACTTTTTTACTGAAAATATACCAATTACTGAGAGCGGCGATGGATTACATTTTTCCCAAACCCTCCCTGCAGTTTTTAAAGTATCCCAAACATCTCAAATTCGACGCTTGAGCCATATTTAGGAGCCAAATTCTGGTTCTTTGCACGTATTCGCAGTTTGAAATTACGACTTTTTATACCGAAAATATGCCAATTACTGAAAGCAGCGATGGATCACATTTTGCCCAAACCCTCCCTGCAGTTTTGAAAATATCCCAAACATCACAAATTTGACCCTCGAACCATATTATGGAACCAAATTCTGGCTCTCTGCACATATGCGCAGTTTGAATATACGACATTTTATACCGAAAATATCCCAATTACCGAAAGCAGTGATGGGTCACATTTTGCCCAAACCCTCTCTGCAGTTTTCAAAATATCCCAAACATCCAAATTTGGCGCTTGAGCTATATTTTGGAGCCCAATTCGGGCTCTCTGCACGTATTCGCAGTTTGAAATTACGCCATTTTATACCGAAAATATGCCAGTTACTGAGAGCGGCGATGGGTTAGATTTTGCCCAAACCCCCCTTCAGTTTTCAAAATATCCCAAACATCCCAAATTCGACCCTTGAGCCATATTTTGGAGCCGAATTGTGGCTCTCTGCACATATTCGCAGTTTGAAATTACTACTTTTTATACCGAAAATATGTCAATTACTGAGAGCGGCGACAGGTCTCATTTTTCCCAAACCCCCCCTGCAGTTTTCAAAATATCCCATACATCCCAAATTCGACGCTTGAGCTAGATTTTGGAGCCAAGTTCTGGCTCTTTGCACGTATTCGCAGTATGAAATTACTACTTTATACCAAAAATATGCCAATTACATAGAGCGGCGATGGATCACATTTTGCCCAAACCCTCCCTGCAGTTTTCAAAATATCCCAAACGTCCCAAATTCGACCCTTGCGCCATATTTTGGTGCCAAATTCTGGCTCTCTGCACACATTCGCAGTTTGAAATTACGATATTTTATACCGAAAATATGTCAATTACAGAGAGCGGCAATAAGTCACATTTTGCCCAAACCCCCACCACCCCTGCAGCTTTTAAAATATCCCAAACATCCCAAATTCGACGCTTGAGCCATATTTTGGAGCCAAATTCGAGCTCTCTGCACGTATTCGCAGTTTGAAATAACGTCTTTTTATACCGAAAATATGCCAATTACTTAGAGCGGCGATGTGTCACATTTTGGCCAAACCCACCACTCCCCTGCAGTTTTCAAAATATCGCAAATATTTCAAATTCGACGCTTGACCCATATTTTGAGCCAAATTATGGCTCACTGCACGTATTAGCAGTTTGAAATTTCGAGTTTTTATACCGAAAAATTGCCAATTACTGTGAGCTACGAAGGGTCACATTTTGCCCAAAACCCCCTGCAGTTTTTAAAATATCCTAAACATCCGAAATTCCACCCTTGAGCCATATTTTGGACCCAAATTCTGGCTCTCTGCACGTATTTATTAATTTAGTAATTTATTTATTAATTTGACTTATTTAATTTAATTTATTTTTTAGTACTTATTTAATTTAGTAATAATATTTTTTATATTAGGACTTTTTTACTGAAAATATACCAATTACTGAGAGCGGCGATGGATTACATTTTTCCCAAACCCGCCCTGCAGTTTTTAAAGTATCCCAAACATCTCAAATTCGACGCTTGAGCCATATTTAGGAGCCAAATTCTGGTTCTTTGCACGTATTCGCAGTTTGAAATTACGACTTTTTATACCGAAAATATGCCAATTACTGAAAGCAGCGATGGATCACATTTTGCCCAAACCCTCCCTGCAGTTTTGAAAATATCCCAAACATCCCAAATTTGACCCTCGAACCATATTATGGAACCAAATTCTGGCTCTCTGCACATATGCGCAGTTTGAATATACGACATTTTATACCGAAAATATGCCAATTACCGAAAGCAGTGATGGGTCACATTTTGCCGAAACCCTCTCTGCAGTTTTCACAATATCGCAAACATCCAAATTTGGCGCTTGAGCTATATTTTGGAGCCCAATTCGGGCTCTCTGCACGTATTCGCAGTTTGAAATTACGCCATTTTATACCGAAAATATGCCAGTTACTGAGAGCGGCGATGGGTTACATTTTGCCCAAACCCCCCATCAGTTTTCAAAATATCCCAAACATCCCAAATTCGACCCTTGAGCCATATTTTGGAGCCGAATTCTGGCTCTCTGCACATATTCGCAGTTTGAAATTACTACTTTTTATACCGAAAATATGTCAATTACTGAGAGCGGCGACAGGTCACATTTTTCCCAAACCCCCCCTGCAGTTTTCAAAATATCCCATACATCCCAAATTCGACGCTTGAGCTAGATTTTGGAGCCAAGTTCTGGCTCTTTGCACGTATTCGCAGTATGAAATTACTACTTTATACCAAAAATATGCCAATTACTTAGAGCGGCGATGGATCACATTTTGCCCAAACCCTTCCTGCAGTTTTCAAAATATCCCAAACGTCCCAAATTCGACCCTTGCGCCATATTTTGGTGCCAAATTCTGGCTCTCTGCACACATTCGCAGTTTGAAATTACGATATTTTATACCGAAAATATGTCAATTACAGAGAGCGGCAATAAGTCACATTTTGCCCAAACCCCCACCACCCCTGCAGCTTTTAAAATATCCCAAACATCCCAAATTCGACGCTTGAGCCATATTTTGGAGCCAAATTCGAGCTCTCTGCACGTATTCGCAGTTTGAAATAACGTCTTTTTATACCGAAAATATGCCAATTACTTAGAGCGGCGATGTGTCACATTTTGGCCAAACCCCCCACTCCCCTGCAGTTTTCAAAATATCGCAAATATTTCAAATTCGACGCTTGACCCATATTTTGAGCCAAATTATGGCTCACTGCACGTATTAGCAGTTTGAAATTTTGAGTTTTTATACCGAAAAATTGCCAATTACTGTGAGCTGCGAAGGGTCACATTTTGCCCAAAACCCCCTGCAGTTTTTAAAATATCCCATACATCCGAAATTCCACCCTTGAGCCATATTTTGGAGCCAAATTTTGGCTCTCTGCACGTATTTATTAATTTAGTAATTTATTTATTAATTTTACTTATTTAATTTAATTTATTTTTTTAGTACTTATTTAATTTAGTAATTATTAGTTTTATATTAGGACTTTTTTACTGAAAATATACCAATTACTGAGAGCGGCGATGGATCACATTTTGCCCAAACCCTCCCTGCAGTTTTTAAAGTATCCTAAACATCCCAAATTCGACGCTTGAGCCATATTTAGGAGCCAAATTCTGGCTCTTTGCACGTATTCGCAGTTTGAAATTACGACTTTTTATACCGAAAATATGCCAATTACTGAAAGCAGCGATGGATCACATTTTGCCCAAACCCTCCCTGCAGTTTTGAAAATATCTCAAACATCCCAAATTCGACCCTCGAGCCATATTATGGAACCAAATTCTGGCTCTCTGCACATATGCGCAGTTTGAATATACGACATTTTATACCGAAAATATGCCAATTACCTAAAGCAGTGATGGGTCACATTTTGCCCAAACCCTCCCTGCAGTTTTCAAAATATCCCAAACATCCCAAATTCGACGCCTGAGCAATATTTTGGAGCCAAATTCGGGCTCTCTGCACGTATTCGCAGTTTGAAATTACGTCATTTTATACCGAAAATATGCCAGTTACTGAGAGCGGCGATGGGTTACATTTTGCCCAAACCTCCCTTTAGTTTTGAAGACCCTGCAGGCCTCCCATAGTGAGCGGTGGTAGGGGGTGAGTGAGGGGTGTTGTGTGGTCAGGAGAAAGAGGTGGGAGTTACGTGTGTGCCAAATAGTGTTTTTTTTTTGGAAAGTTTTGTTGAACAAGTTACGTTGTCAGCGATAATTGGCGCAACATATCTATCATATTGTGAGTACAACACATGTGCAGTGAGTCAGATTACAAGTGTGTGATTCATTCATTATTGTGTTAGTGTCGCCCTGGCCCCCGCCCCCTCCCAGCGCCCAGGCCTGGAAGTACCTACTCTCCCCCTCCTTCCCAACCCCACCACGTCGCCTCCCCACCCACGAGGCCACCTTGCCACCCGCCCATAGAACCCGGGAGGCTCCCATGTGTGTCTACGCCACCCACCCACCCAATATATACCCACATATTGTGTAGTGGGTGTATACCCACACATTGTATAGAGGTGGTATATGTATCGCCACTCATCTGAGTAGTAAGTGCCACGGCCAGCTGATCATCCCCCCAGCCTCCAATAGCCGCCCACCCTCCAGTCTCCACCCGCCGTCCACCCTCCCGCCCAGCGCCCGCCCAGCGCCCGCCCATGTCGCAGCTCTCAACAGACAGCCAGGCTTCTCCAAGCCAAGATGAGCCATCAAGCAGGGGTAGACAAGGCAGATGTCAGACGTGTGACAAGGTATGCTATATCCGGTTGAGTGACGGTAATGTGCGCAATCATTACCACAACGGAGCCAGGTGTTTGGGTTCTGGGCGCCCTCCCAGGGAGAACACCAATCAACAGCTCACACCGCCCGTAAGGCAAAACACTTCCCAGACCTTCATTCCCACAGAAAATTTATTAGAAGCTATCAAAGCAACATCAGCCAGAACCTTGCAACACATCCCTAAAGCAGCCCGCCCCTATGCAGTAGCCAAATTATCTGCCCTCCTGAGAAAGGTCAACGACTCTCCTGGAACGACCCAAGCATGGCACAACCTCCTAATGTTTGGCAACATATGTCTAGCCACCCCTGCAAGGAGAGACAAAACCTTAGCTGCCTCAGTCATCAAAGCTATACATGATTTTCCCAGGGAGGACAACCAGGTGCGCCTTCCCACTCGCGCGAGAAACACCCACGGCAGGAAGAGCAACAGTGGCATATCCGAGACATCAAAAATCTGAACATCAGTCACCAAGAAAATAGAAGAAGGAAACACTATTGGCGCAATAAGAGTCATCACCAGTGAGGACTCAATTGCCGACAGAGATGCCGCAACAGCTCAAGCCCTAAGGGAGAAACACCCACCCAGGGCTCCTCGTGAGGACGACATTGTACAAGTGGGGGTTACCGGAGCAGAACCTCTCTGGGGGGCTGAATCTGTGGTCCATAAAGCAGCCTTGCCCTTCCCAACAGGATCAGGAGGTGGGTTCACAGGACTAAAACCCAACCACCTCAAGCAAATGCTCAACCCTGCACTGGGTGACATTGCAAAGAACCTCTTGGTGTAATTAACCAGATTCACCAACACATGTCTAGCTGGCAACATACCAGTGACCATAAGACCTATCTTTTTTGGAGCATCTCTCTGTGCTCAAAGAAAAAGGATGGAGGATCAGGCCAATAGCTGTGGGCAATTCTCTCCGGCGTCTCGTGGCAAAGGCAGCTGCAAGAACAGTTAGTGATGCAGCGGCCAACATGCTGAAGCCAAAACAGCTCGGGTTCGGCATTCCACAAGGGTGTGAGACGGCAGCCCATGCAGCTCGAGCCTTCATCGCCAACATCACAGACGAAAAGGCCCTTATCAAGTTAGATTTCAAAAATGCCTTCAATTTGGTGCGGAGGGATGCTGTACTCCGTGCGGTTCATAGTCATTTCCCTTCCCTCTACCCTTTTGTACATTCATGCTACAGTATGGATCTTAAGCTTTGGCGAACATGAAATTGACTCGCGAGAAGGCGTCCAACAGGGTGACCCCCTTGCTCCTCTCCTTTTCTGCTTAGTCATCAAACAAGTCACAGAGGTCCTGTCCAGCGAGCTTAACATCTGGTTCTTGGATGATGGTACCCTAGCTGGTTCCCAAGACTCCCTTCTGGAGGACATCAGAAAAATCCAGGAGCAAGGTGCAGTTTTAGACCTCACCCTGAACCCTTCTAAATGTGAAATAATATGTTCCAACCAGGGCATCGTAGAGAGAATAGAGGGTCTTCTGTCAAACATCCATAAAACTAAACCTGAAGACAGCACACTCCTAGGAGCTCCCCTGGGGTTGAAAGCCATTGATGAGGTCCTTGATAAGAAAATTGCCGGCCTTAAGAGGATGGATGGGAGGATTGAGGATATTGATGCTCATGATGCACTCTACCTCATCACCAGATGTCTATCCCTCCCCAGGTTAACCTACTTTCTGAGGTGTTCACCATCTTACAGTAGCCAAAAACTAAGTGAGTATGACCGGTTACTGAAATCAATGCTAGAAAAAGCCCTTAACCTCTCTCTTGATGACCTACAGTGGAAACAAGCCTCTCTTCCCGTAAGACTTGGGGGCCTCGGAGTTCGAACAACAACGCTGTTCCAGCCTTCCTGTCCTCCTTATCAGCATCCGACGACCTTGTGAAGGAAATTCTACCTGCCCCACTTACATCAGCTGGCAGGTGTACATGATCCCAATTTTACACGCTCTGCCACAGAGTGGGCCTCTCGTGCGGGTCCATCACCTCAACCACCATCCCCAAAAACCCACAAGCAATCCAGCTGGGATGGCCCCATTGTAGACCAAGTTGCTGCAGAGTGCTTGGGTGCTGCAACAACACAACACGATATTGCTCGCCTCACAGCAGTAGCAGCCCCACATGCAGGGGATTTCCTGTTAGTAACCCCAATGTCGGACATTGGCACGCGTCTCACACCACACGCCCTCCGAATTGCTGTGGCCCTCCGCCTTGCTGCCCCAATCCACACCAGATATAGGTGTATTTGCGGCGAGGTGGTGGCTGACAGGTACGGCCACCATGGCCTACTCTGCCAAAGCACAGGGGGATGGCACTCGAGGCACAGTGAAGTTAACGACATCATCAAGAGGAGCCTCACCACAGCTGGATGCCTAGCTGAAAGAGAGCCCCGTTACCTAACGCCCCGTAACTCTGATGCTCTTATTGGTTGCCCGGATGGTATCACAGTGAGCCCCTGGAAGAATGGCAAGCAGTTGGTATGGGACTACACGTGCGTATCAATTCTGGCTAACACCTACATTGACCTCAGTGTTGCACAACCAGGTGGCGCTGCCACCCACAGGGAAGCAGCCAAATCCCGTAAGTATAGAGAACTGGATCACCACAATATTTTGTCCCCATTGCTTCTGAGACACTCGGCGCCTGGGGTAAAAGTGCTACCAGTTTTTTGAAGGAACTGGGTTCTGTGCTCATTGAAACAACAAGGGACCCTAGAGCTGCCAGCTTACTTTTCCAACGCCTCAGTGTGGCGATACAGAGGGGAAATGCGCACTGCATCCAGGGTTCCTGCCCGCCATCTTAGGAGCTGGAGGAACTCGACAACCTATGAGAACCATCTTTGTAACTTATATGTAACTCCTTTTTTGTAACAAAGTTCAAATAAAGCAAATATATAAATAAATAAATATATATATATATATATATATATATATATATATATATATATATATATATATATATATATATATATATATAGTATTTCAACGAGAAACAAATAGATGATTGAAGATGAAGTATTTAAGTTGATTATCTAATCAATTACGTGTTTGCATAATTTTTATCGTATATTTAATGAATTAATAACAATATACTGAAAATTCACAAAAACGTGGAAAAACGGCCAAATATTGCCTAATTCGATGATATTTTGTTTAAATCACATAAAGGAAAAGGGGATGATAAACGTCAAAATATTGCTAAATTCGATGATGTTTAGTACGAAACAAAATGCAAGAAAACTTGCTTAAATGCAATATTATGCGAAAATCTGATATATTAAGGCCAAATCACATATCGTGATACTACATGAAATAGTATCGAAATATTGGTAAAAATGAATTTATTTACCTACATGAAAAACGTGAAAAAGTAACTATTAAACCAAATTTAAGGATTTTAACTTCGAATCATAGAGCGAGGTTTTGTATTATTTAGATCCAAGAAAAGACATATGACAATGTTGCTTCCAATACAAATGATAAAAATCAATGTGTTTTCAATATAATGAACTAAAATGTTCCTGTTTTTCCCTTTATATTACCGATGGAAGATGTACACGTAAAACCGCACAATTCCGGCTGAAACGTCGATATATGCAATAAAAACCGAACTTCTCCCCTTTTCAATATCGTACTCAGTATTTCAACGAGAAACAAACAGATGATTGAAGATGAAGTATTTAAGTTTATTATCTAATCAATTACGTGTTTGCATCATTTTTATCGTATATTTAATAAATTAATAACAATATACTGAAAATTCACAAAAACGTGGAAAAACGGCCAAATATTGCCTAATTCGATGATATTTTGTTTAAATCACATAAAGGAAAAGGGGATGATAAACGTCAAAATATTGCTAAATTCGATGATGTTTAGTACGAAACAAAATGCAAGAAAACTTGCTTAAATGCAATATTATGCGAAAATCTGATATATGAAGGCCAAATCACATATCGTGATACTACATGAAATAGTATCGAAATATTGGTAAAAATGAATTTATTTACCTACATGAAAAACGTGAAAAAGTAACTATTAAACCAAATTTAAGGATTTTACCTTCGAATCATAGAGCGAGGTTTTGTATTATTTAGATCCAAGAAAAGACATATGACAATGTTGCTTCCAATACAAATAATAAAAATCAATGTGTTTTCAATATAATGAACTAAAATGTTCCTGTTTTTCCCTTTATATTACCGATGGAAGATGTACACGTAAAACCGCACAATTCCGGCTGAAACGTCGATATATGCAATAAAAACCGAACTTCTCCCCTTTTCAATATCTTACTCAGTATTTCAACGAGAAACAAATAGATGATTGAAGATGAAGTATTTAAGTTTATTATCTAATCAATTACGTGTTTGCATCATTTTTATCGTATTTTTAATGAATTAATAACAATATACTGAAAATTCACAAAAACGTGGAAAAACGGCCAAATATAGCCTAATTCGATGATATTTTGTTTAAATCACATAAAGGAAAAGGGGATGATGAACGTCAAAATATTGCTAAATTCGATGATGTTTAGTACGAAACAAAATGAAAGAAAATTTGCTTAAATTGCAAATATTATGCGAAAATCTGAGATATGAAGGCCAAATCACATATCGTGATACTACATGAAATAGTATCGAAATAATGGTATAAATGAATATATTTACGTATATATCAAACTACATGAAAAACGTGAAAAAGTCACTATTATTCCAAATTTGTGGATTTTAACTTCGAATCATAAAGCGAGGTTTCGTATTATTTAGATCCAAGAAAAGACCTATGACAATGTTGTTTCCAATACAAATGATAAAAATCAATGAGTTTTCATTAGAATTAACTAAAATGTTCCTGATTTTCCGTTTATATTACCGATGGAAGATGTACACGTAAAACCGCTCTATAACGGCTGAAACGTCGATATATGCAATAAAAACCGAACTTCTCCCCTTTTCAATATCTTACTCAGTATTTCAACGAGAAACAAATAAATGATTGAAAATGAAGTATTTAAGGTTATTATATAATCAATTATGTGTTTGTATCATTTTCATCGTATATATAATGAATTAATACCAATAAACTGGAAATTCACAAAAACGTGGAAAAACAGCAAAATATTGCCTAATTCGATGATATTTTGTTTATATCACAAAAAGGAAAAGGGGGATGATAAACATCAAAATATTACTAAATTCGATGATTTTGTAGTACGAAACAAAATGCAAGAAAACTTGCTTTAAATGCAATATTATTCGAAATTCTGAGATTTGAAGGCGAAATCACATATCGTGATACTACATGAAGGGATTTTATCTTCGAATCATAAAGCGAGGTTTCGTATTATTTAGATCCAAGAAAAGACATATGACAATGTTGTTTCTAATACAAATGATAAAATTCAATGTGTTTTCATTAGAATGAACTAAAATGTTCCTGATTTTCAGTTTATATTACCGATGGAAGATGTACACGTAAAACCGCACAATTCCGGCTGAAACGTCGATATATGCAATAAAAACCGAACTTCTCTCCTTTTCAGTATCTTACTCAGTATTTCAACGAGAAACAAATAGATGATTGAAGATGAAGTATTTAAGTTTATTATCTAATCAATTACGTGTTTGCATCATTTTTATCGTATATTTAATGAATTAATAACAATATACTGAAAATTCACAAAAACGTGGAAAAACGGCCAAATATTGCCTAATTCGATGATATTTTGTTATATCACATAAAGGAGAAGGGGATGATGAACTTCAAAATATTGCTAAATTCGATGATGTTTAGTACGAAACAAAATGCAAGAAAACTTGCTTAAATGAAATATTATGCGAAAATCTGAGATATGAAGGCCAAATCACATATCGTGATACTACATGAAATAGTATCGAAATATTGGTAAAAATGAATATATTTACCTACATGAAAAACGTGAAAAAGTAACTATTAAACCAAATTTAAGGATTTTAACATCGAATCATAGAGCGAGGTTTCGTATTATTTAGATCCAAGAAAAGACATATGACAATGTTGCTTCCAATACAAATGATAAAAATCAATGTGTTTTCAATATAATGAACTAAAATGTTCCTGTTTTTCCCTTTATATTACCGATGGAAGATGTACACGTAAAACCGCACAATTCCGGCTGAAACGTCGATATATGCAATAAAAACCGAACTTCTTCCCTTTTCAATATCTTACTCAGTATTTCAACGAGAAACAAATAGATGATTGAAGATGAAGTATTTAAGTTTATTATCTAATCAATTACGTGTTTGCATCATTTTCATCGTATTTAAAATGAATTAATAACAATAAACTGGAAATTCACAAAAACGTGGAAAAACAGCAAAATATTGCCTAATTCGATGATATTTTGTTTATATCACATAAAGGAAAAGGGGGATGATAAACATCAAAATTCGATGATTTTGTAGTACGAAACAAAATGCAAGAAAACTTGCTTAAAATGCAATATTATGCGAAATTCTGAGATTTGAAGGCGAAATCACATATCGTGATACTACATGTAAGGATTTTATCTTCGAATCATAAAGCGAGGTTTCGTATTATTTAGTTTCAAGAAAAGACATATGACAATGTTGTTTCTAATATAAATGATAAAAATCAATGTGTTTTCATTAGAATGAACTTAAATGTTCCTGATTTTCAGTTTATATTACCGATGGAAGATGTACGCGTAAAACCGCACAATTCCGGCTGAAACGTCGATATATGCAATAAAAACCGAACGTCCCCCCTTTTCAATATCTTACTCAGTATTTCAACGAGAAACAAATAGATGATTGAAGATGAAGTATTTAAGTTTATTATCTAATCAATTACGTGTTTGCATCATTTTTATCGTATATTTAATGAATTAATAACAATATACTGAAAATTCATAAAAACGTGGAAAAACGGCCAAATATTGCCTAATTCGATGATATTTCGTTTAAATCACATAAAGGAAAAGGGGATGATAAACGTCAAAATATTGCTAAATTCGATGATGTTTTGTACGAAACAAAATGCAAGAAAACTTGCTTAAATGCAATATTATGCGAAAATCTGAGATATGAAGGCCAAATCACATATCGTGATACTACATGAAATAGTATCGAAATATTGGTAAAAATGAATATATTTACGTAATATCAAACTACATGAAAAACGTGAAAAAAGTCACTATTATTCCAAATTTGTGGATTTTAACTTCAAAACATAAAGCGAGGTTTCGTATTATTTAGATCCAAGAAAAGACATATGACAATGTTGTTTCCAATACAAATGATAAAAATCAATGTGTTTTCATTAGTATTAACAAAAATGTTCCTGATTTTCCGTTTATATTACCGATGGAAGATGTATACGTAAAACCGCTCTATTCCGGCTGAAACGTCGATATATGCAATAAAAACCGAACGTCCCCCCTTTTCAATATCTTACTCAGTATTTCAACGAGAAACAAATAGATGATTGAAGATGAAGTATTTAAGTTTATTATCTAATCAATTACGTGTTTGCATCATTTTTATCGTATATTTAATGAATTAATAACAATATACTGAAAATTCATAAAAACGTGGAAAAACGGCCAAATATTGCCTAATTCGATGATATTTCGTTTAAATCACATAAAGGAAAAGGGGATGATAAACGTCAAAATATTGCTAAATTCGATGATGTTTTGTACGAAACAAAATGCAAGAAAACTTGCTTAAATGCAATATTATGCGAAAATCTGAGATATGAAGGCCAAATCACATATCGTGATACTACATGAAATAGTATCGAAATATTGGTAAAAATGAATATATTTACGTAATATCAAACTACATGAAAAACGTGAAAAAAGTCACTATTATTCCAAATTTGTGGATTTTAACTTCAAAACATAAAGCGAGGTTTCGTATTATTTAGATCCAAGAAAAGACATATGACAATGTTGTTTCCAATACAAATGATAAAAATCAATGTGTTTTCATTAGTATTAACAAAAATGTTCCTGATTTTCCGTTTATATTACCGATGGAAGATGTATACGTAAAACCGCTCTATTCCGGCTGAAACGTCGATATATGCAATAAAAACCGAACTTCTCCCCTTTTAAATATCTTACTTAGTATTTCAACGAGAAACAAATAGATGATTGAAAATGAAGTATTTAAGGTTATTATCTAATCAATTATGTGTTTGTATCATTTTTATTGTATATTTAATGAGTTAATACCAATAAACTGGAAATTCACAAAAACGTGGAAAAACAGCAAAATATTGTTTAATTCGATGATATTTTGTTTATATCACATAAAGGAAAAGGGGGATGATAAACGTCAACATATTACTAAATTCGATGATTTATAATACGAAACAAAATGCAAGAAAACTTGCTTAAAATGCAATATTATGCGAAATTCTGAGATTTGAAGGCGAAATCACATATCGTGATACTACATGAAAAAGTATCGAAATATTGGTAAAAATGAATAAATTTACGTAATATCAAACTACATGAAAAACGTGAAAATTCACTATTAAACCAAATTTAAGGATTTTAACTTCGAATCATAAAGCGAGGTTTCGTATTATTTAGATCCAAGAAAAGACATATGATAATGTTGTTTCCAACACAAATGATAAAAATCAATGTGTTTTCATTAAAATTAACTAAAATGTTCCTGATTTTCCGTTTATATTACCGATGGAAGATGTTCACGTAAAATCGCTCTATTCCGGCTGAAACGTCGATATATGCAATAAAAACCGAATTTCTCCCCTTTTCAGTATCTTACTCAGTATTTCAACGAGAAACAAATAGATGATTGAAAATGAAGTATTTAAGGTTATTAACTAATCAATTATGTGTTTGTATTACTTTTGTCGAATATATAATGAATTAATTACAATAAACTGGAAATTTACAAAAACGTGGAAAAACAGCAAAATATTGCCGAATTCGATGATATTTTGTTTATATCACTCAAAGGAAAAGGGGGATGATAAACGTCAACATATTACTAAATTCGATGATTTATAATACGAAACAAAATGCAAGAAAACTTGCTTAAAATGCAATATTATGCGAAATTCTGATATTTAATGGCGAAATCACATATCGTGATACTACACGAAAAAGTATCGAAATATTGGTAAAAATGAATATATTTACGTAATATCAAACTACATGAAAAACGTGAAAAAAGTCACTATTAAACCAAATTTAAGGATTTTTACTTCGAATCATAAAGCGAGGTTTCGTATTATTTAGATCCAATAAAAACATATGACAATGTTGTTTCCAATATAAATGTTAAAAATCAATGTGTTTTCATTAGAACGAACAAAAATGTTCCTGATTTTCCGTATATATTACCGACGGATGATGTACACGTAAAACCACACAATTCCAGCTGAAACGTCGATATATGCAATAAAAACCAAATTTCTCCTATTTTCAATATCTTACTCAGTATTTCAACGAGAAACAATAAGATGATTGAAGATGAAGTATTTAAGTTTATTATCTAATCAATTACGTGTTTGCATCATTTTTATCGTATATATAATGAATAATACCAATAAACTGAAAATTCACAAAAACGTGGAAAAACTGAAAAATATTGCTTAATTCGATGATATTTTGTTTATATCACATAATGGAAAAGGGGGATGATAAACGTCAAAATATTACTAAATTCGATGATTTATAGTACGAAACAAAATGCAAGAAAACTTGCTGAAAATGCAAATATTATGCGAAAATCTGAGATATGAAGGCCAAATCACATATCGTGATACTACATGAAATAGTATCGAAATATTGGTAAAAATGAATATATTTAAGTAATATCAAACTACATGAAAAACGTGAAAAAGTCACTATTAAACCAAATTTAAGGATTTTAACTTCGAATCATAAAGCGAGGTTTCGTATTATTTAGATCCAAGAAAAGACATATGACAATGTTGCTTCCAATACAAATGATAAAAATCAATGTGTTTTCAATATAATGAACTAAAATGTTCCTGTTTTTCCCTTTATATTACCGATGGAAGATGTACACGTAAAACCGCACAATTCCGGCTGAAACGTCGATATATGCAATAAAAACCGAACTTCTCCCCTTTTCAATATCTTACGCAGTATTTCAACGAGACACAAATAGATGATTGAAGATGAAGTATTTAAGTTTATTATCTAATCAATTACGTGTTTGCATCATTTTTATCGTATATTTAATGAATTAATAACAATATACTGAAAATTCACAAAAACGTGGAAAAACGGCCAAATATTGCCTAATTCGATGATATTTTGTTTAAATCACATAAAGGAAAAGGGGATGATAAACGTCAAAATATTGCTAAATTCGATGATGTTTAGTACGAAACAAAATGTAAGAAAACTTGCTTAAATTCAATATTATGCGAAAATCTGATTTATGAAGGCCAAATCACATATCGTGATACTACATGAAATAGTATCGAAATATTGGTAAAAATGAATATATTTACCTACATGAAAAACGTGAAAAAGGAACTATTAAACCAAATTTAAGGATTTTAACTTCGAATCATAAAGCGAGGTTTCGTATTATTTAGATCCAAGAAAAGACATATGACAATGTTGCTTCCAATACAAATGATAAAAATCAAGGTGTTTTCAATATACTGAACTAAAATGTTCCTGTTTTTCCCTTTATATTACCGATGGAAGATGTACACGTAAAACCGCACAATTCCGGCTGAAACGTCGATATATGCAATAAAAACCGAACTTCTCCCCTTTTCAATATCTTACTCAGTATTTCAACGAGAAACAAATTGGTGATTGAAAATGAAGTATTTAAGGTTATTATCTAATCAATTATGTGTTTGTATATTTTTTATCGTATTTATAATGAATTAATACCAATAAAATGGAAATTCACAAAAACGTGGAAAAACAGCAAAATATTGCCTAATTCGATGATATTTTGTTTATATCACACAAAGGAAAAGGGGGATGATAAACATCAAAATTCGATGATTTTGTAGTACGAAACAAAATGCAAGAAAACTTGCTTAAAATGCAATATTATGCGAAATTCTGAGATTTGAAGGCGAAATCACATATCGTGATACTACATGTAAGGATTTTATCTTCGAATCATAAAGCGAGGTTTCGTATTATTTAGATCCAAGAAAAGACATATGACAATGTTGTTTCTAATACAAATGATAAAAATCAATGTGTTTTCATTAGAATGAACTAAAATGTTCCTGATTTTCAGTTTATATTACCGATGGAAGATGTACGCGTAAAACCGCACAATTCCGGCTGAAACGTCGATATATGCAATAAAAACCGAACTTCCCCCCTTTTCAATATCTTACTCAGTATTTCAACGAGAAACACATACATGATTGAAGATGAAGTATTTAAGTTTATTATCTAATCAATTACGTGTTTGCATCATTTTATCGTATATTTAATGAATTAATAGCAATATACTGAAAATTCATAAAAACGTGGAAAAACGGCCAAATATTGCCTAATTCGATGATATTTTGTTTAAATCACATAAAGGAAAAGGGGATGATAAACGTCAAAATATTGCTAAATTCGATGATGTTTTTGTACGAAACAAAATGCAAGAAAACTTGCTTAAATGCCATATTATGCGAAAATCTGAGATATGAAGGCCAAATCACATATCGTGATACTACATGAAATAGTATCGAAATATTGGTAAAAATGAATATATTTACGAAATATCAAACTACATGAAAAAGGTGAAAAAAGTCACTATTATTCTAAATTTGTGCATTTTAACTTCGGAACATAAAGCGAGGTTTTGTATTATTTAGATCCAAGAAAAGACATATGACAATGTTGTTTCCAATGCAAATGATAAAAATCAATGTGTTTTCATTAGAATTAACTAAAATGTTCCTGATTTTCCGTTTATATTACCGATGGAAGATGTACACGTAAAACCGCTCTATTCCGGCTGAAACGTCGATATATGCAATAAAAACCGAACTTCTCCTCTTTTCAATATCTTACTCAGTATTTCAACGAGAAACAAATAGATGATTGAAAATGAAGTATTTAAGGTTATTATCTAATCAATTATGTGTTTGCATCATTTTTATCGTATATTTAATGAATTAATAACAATATACTGAAAATTCACAAAAACGTGGAAAAACGGCTGAATATAATATAATATATATCGAATAATAATTCGATGATATTTTGTTTATATCACATAAAGGAAAAGGGGGATGATAAACATAAAAATATTACTAAATTCGATGATTTTGTAGTACGAAACAAAATGCAAGAAAACTTGCTTAAAATGCAATATTATGCAAAATTCTGAGATTTGAAGACGAAATCACATATCGTGATACTACATGTAAGGAATTTAACGTCGAATCATAAAGCGAGGTTTCGTATTATTTAGATCCAAGAAAAGGCATATGACAATGTTGTTTCCAATACAAATGATAAAAATCAATGTGTTTTCAATTTAATGAACTAAAATGTTCCTGTTTTTCCCTTTATATTACCGATGGAAAATGTACACGTAAAACCGCACAATTCCGGCTGAAACGTCGATATATGCAATAAAAACCGAACTTCACCCCTTTTCAATATCTTACTCAGTATTTCAACGAGTGCAAATAGATGATTGAAAATGAAGTATTTAAGGTTATTATCTAATCAATTATGTGATTGTATCATTTTTATCGTATATTTAATGAATTATTAACAATAAACTGAAAATTCACAAAAACGTGGAAAAACGGCCAAATATTGCCTAATTCGATGATATTTTGTTTAAATCACATAGAGGAAAATGGGATGATGAACGTCAAAATATTGCCAAATTCGATGATGTTTAGTACGAAACAAAATGCAAGAAAACTTGCTTAAATGATATATTATGCGAAAATCTGAGATATGAAGGCCAAATCACATATCGTGATACTACATGAAATAGTATCGAAATATTGGTAAAAATGAATATATTTACGTAATATCAAACTACATGAAAAACGTGAAAAAAGTCACTATTTTTCCAAATTTGTGGATTTTAACTTCGAAACATAAAGCGAGGTTTCGTATTATTTAGATCCAAGAAAAGACATATGATAATGTTGTTTCCAACACAAATGATAAAAATCAATGTGTTTTCATTAAAATTAACTAAAATGTTCCTGATTTTCCGTTTATATTACCGATGGAAGATGTTCACGTAAAATCGCTCTATTCCGGCTGAAACGTCGATATATGCAATAAAAACCGAATTTCTCCCCTTTTCAGTATCTTACTCAGTATTTCAACGAGAAACAAATAGATGATTGAAAATGAAGTATTTAAGGTTATTAACTAATCAATTATGTGTTTGTATTACTTTTGTCGAATATATAATGAATTAATAACAATAAACTGGAAATTTACAAAAACGTGGAAAAACAGCAAAATATTGCCTAATTCGATGATATTTTGTTTATATCACTCAAAGGAAAAGGGGGATGATAAACGTCAACATATTACTAAATTCGATGATTTATAATACGAAACAAAATGCAAGAAAACTTGCTTAAAATGCAATATTATGCGAAATTCTGATATTTAATGGCGAAATCACATATCGTGATACTACACGAAAAAGTATCGAAATATTGGTAAAAATGAATATATTTACGTAATATCAAACTACATGAAAAACGTGAAAAAGTCACTATTAAACCAAATTTAAGGATTTTTACTTCGAATCATAAAGCGAGGTTTCGTATTATTTAGATCCAATAAAAACATATGACAATGTTGTTTCCAATATAAATGTTAAAAATCAATGTGTTTTCATTAGAACGAACAAAAATGTTCCTGATTTTCCGTATATATTACCGACGGATGATGTACACGTAAAACCACACAATTCCAGCTGAAACGTCGATATATGCAATAAAAACCAAATTTCTCCTATTTTCAATATCTTACTCAGTATTTCAACGAGAAACAATAAGATGATTGAAGATGAAGTATTTAAGTTTATTATCTAATCAATTACGTGTTTGCATCATTTTTATCGTATATATAATGAATAATATCAATAAACTGAAAATTCACAAAAACGTGGAAAAACTGAAAAATATTGCTTAATTCGATGATATTTTGTTTATATCACATAATGGAAAAGGGGGATGATAAACGTCAAAATATTACTAAATTCGATGATTTATAGTACGAAACAAAATGCAAGAAAACTTGCTGAAAATGCAAATATTATGCGAAAATCTGAGATATGAAGGCCAAATCACATATCGTGATACTACATGTAATAGTATCGAAATATTGGTAAAAATGAATATATTTACGTAATATCAAACTACAAGAAAAACGTGAAAAAAGTCACAATTATTCCAAATTTGTGGATTTTAACTTCGAATCATAAAGCGAAGTATCGTATTATTTAGATCCAAAAAAAGACATGACAATGTTGTTTCCAATACAAATGATAAAAATCAATGTGTTTTCATTAGAATGAACTAAAATGTTCCTGATTTTTAGTTTATATTACCGATGGAAGATGTACACGTTAAACCGCACAATTCCGGCTGAAACGTCGATATATGCAATAAAAACCGAACTTCTCCCCTTTTCAATATCTTAGTCAGTATTTCAACGAGAAACAAATAGATGATTGAAGATGAAGTATTTAAGTTCATTATCTAATCAATTACGTGTTTACATCATTTTTATCGTATATTTAATGAATTAATAACAATAAACTGAAAATTCACAAAAACGTGGAAAACCGCCAAATATTGCCTAATTCGATGATATTTTGTTTAAATCACAAAAATGAAAAGGGGATGATAAACGTCAAAATATTACTAAATTCGATGATGTTTAGTACGAAACAAAATGCAAGAAAACTTGCTTAAATGCAATAATATGCGAAAATCTGAGATATGAAGGCCAAATCACATATCGTGATACTAGAAGAAATAGTATCGAAATATTGGTAAAAATGAATATATATACGTACATAAAAAAACGTGAAAATAGATGATTGAAGATGAAGTATTTAAGTTTATTATCTAATCAATTACGTGTTTGCATCATTTTTATCGTATATTTATTAAATTTATAACAATAAACTGAAAATTCACAAAAACGTGGAAAAACAGCAAAATATTGCGTAATTCGATGATATTTTGTTTACATCACATAAAGGAAAAAGGGGATGATAAACGTCAAAATATTACTAAATTCGATGATTTATAGTAGGAAACAAAATGCAAGAAAACTTGCTTAAAATGCAATATTATGCGAAATTCTGAGATTTGATGGCGAAATCATATATCGTGATACTAAATGAAAAAGTATCGAAATATTGGTAAAAATGAATATATTTACGTAATATCAAAATTCATGAAAAACGTGAAAAAAGTCACTATTAAACCAAATTGAAGGATTTAAACTTCGAATCATAAAGCGATGTTTCGTATTATTTAGATCCAAGAAAAGACATATGACAATGTTGCTTCCAATACAAATGATAGAAATCAATGTGTTTTCAATATAATGAACTAAAATGTTCCTGTTTTTCCCTTTATATTACTGATGGAAGATGTACACGTAAAACCGAACAATTCCGGCTGAAACGTCGATATATGCAATAAAAACCGAACTTCTCCCCTTTTCAATATCTTACTCAGTATTTCAACGAGAAACAAATAGATGATTGAAAATGAAGTATTTAAGGTTATTATCTAATCAATTATGTGTTTGTATCATTTTTATCGTATATATAATGAATTAATAACAATAAACTGGATATTCACAAAAACCTGGAAAAAACAGCAAAATATTGCCTAATTCGATGATATTTTGTTTAAGTCACATAAAAGAAAAGGGAGATGATAAACGTCAAAATATTGCTAAATTCGATGATGTTTAGTACGAAACATAATACAAAAAAACATGCTTAATTGCAATATTATGCGAAAATCTGAGATATGAAGGCCAAATCACATATCGTGATACTACATGAAATAGTATCGAAATATTGGTAAAAATGAATATATTTACGTAATACGCAAACAATGTTGTTTCCAATACAAATGATAAAAATCAATTTGTTTTCATTAGAATTAACTAAAAAGTTCCTGATTTTTCGTTTATATTATCGATGAAAGATGTATTCGTAAAACCGCTCTATTCCGGCTGAAACATCGATATATGCAATAAAAACCGAACTTCTCCCCTTTTCAATATCTTACTCAGTATTTCAACGAGAAACAAATAGATGATTGAAGATGAAGTATTTAAGGTTATTATGTAATCAATTTTGTGTTTGTATCATTTTTATCGTATATTTAATGAATTAATACCAATAAGTTGGAAATTAACATAAACGTGGAAAAACAGCAAAATATTGCCTATTTCGATGATATTTTGTTTATATCACATAAAAGAAAAGGGAGATGATAAACGTCAAAATATTACTAAATTCGACGATTTTTAGTACGAAAGAAAATGCAAGAAAACTTGCTTAATGAAAAACGTGAAAACGTGAATTTAGTCCAATATTAAGTGAAATTCTGTAATTTGAAGGCCAAATCACATATCGTGATACTACATGAAATAGTATCGAAATATTGGTAAAATGAATATATTTACGTAATATCAAACTACATTTAAAACGTGAAAAAAGTCACTATTATTCCAAATTTGTGGATTTTATCTTCGAATCATAAAGCGAGGTTTCGTATTATTTAGATCCAAGACAAGACATATGACTATGTTGTTTCCAATACAAATGATAAAAATCAATGTGTTTTCGTTAGAATTAACTAAAATGTTCCTGATTTTCCGTTTATATTACCGATGGAAGATGTACACGTAAAACCGCACAATTCCAGCTGAAACGTCGATATATGCAATAAAAACCGAATTTCTCCCCTTTTAAATATCTTAGTCAGTATTTCAACGAGAAACAAATAGATGATTGAAGATGAAGTATTTAATATTATTATCTAATCAATTACGTGTTTGCATCATTTTTATCGTATATTTAATGAATTAATACCAATAAACTGAAAATTCACAAAAACGTGGAAAACGGCAAAATATTCCCTAATACGATGATATTTTGTTTAAATCACATAAAAGAAAAGGGAGATGATAAACGTCAAAATATTGCTAAATTCGATGATGTTTAGTACGAAACAAAAAACAAAAAAACTTGCTTAATTGCAATATTATGCGAAAATCTGAGAAATGAAGGCCAAATGACATATCGTGATACTACATGAAATAGTATCGAAATATTGGTAAAAATGAATATATTTACGTAATTTCAAACTACATGAAAAACGTGAAAAAAGTCAATATTATTCCAAATTTGTGGATTTTAACTTCGAATCATAGAGCGAGGTTTCGTATTATTTAGATCAAAGAAAAAACATGACAATGTTGTTTCCAACACAAATGATAACAATCAATGTGTTTTCATTAGAATTAACTAAAATGTTCCTGATTTTTCGTTTATATTACCGATGGAAGATGTACATCTTTACATCTTCATCAAAAATCAAAATTACATCACCATCAAAATTACATCTTCCATCAGTAATATATACGGAAAATCAGGAACATTTTAGTTAATTCTAATGAAAACACATTGATTTTTATCATTTGTATTGGAAACAACATGGTCTTTTCTTGGATCTAAATAATACAAAACCTCGCTTTATGATTCGAAGTTAAAATCCTTAAATTTGGTTTAATAGTTACTTTTTCACGTTTTTCATGTAGTTTGATATTACATAAATATACTCATTTTTACCAATATTTCGATCTTTTTTCATGTAGTATCACGATATGTGATTTCGCCTTCAAATCTCAGAATTTCGCATAATATTGCATTTTAAGCAAGTTTTCTTGCATTTTGTTTCGTACTATATATCATCGAATTTAGTAATATTTTGACGTTTATCATCCCCCTTTTCCTTTATGTGAAATATACAAACTATCATCGAATTAGGCAACATTTTGCTGTTTTTCCACGTTTTTGTGAATTTCCAGTTTATTGGTATTTATTCATTAAATATACGATAAAAATGATACAAACACATAATTGATTAGAAAATAACCTTAAATACTTCATTTTCAATCATCTATTTGTTTCTCGTTGAAATATTGAGTAAGATATTGAAAAGAGGAGAAGTTCGGTTTTTATTGCATATATCGACGTTTCAGCCGGAATAGAGCGGTTTTACGTGTACATCTTCCATCGGTAATATAAACGAAAAATCAGGAACATTTTAGTTTATTCTAATGAAAACACATTGATTTTTATCATTTGTATTGGAAACAACATTGTCATATGTCTTTTCTTGGATCTAAATAATACGAAACCTCGCTCTATGATTCGAAGTTAAAATCCTCAAATTTGGTTTAATAGTTACTTTTTCACGTTTTTCATGTAGTTTGATATTACGTAAATATATTGATTTTTACCAATATTTCGATACTATATCATGTAGTATTACGATATGTGATTTGGCCTTCAAATCACAGAATTTCGCATAATATTGCATTTTAAGCAAGTTTTCTTGCATTTTCTTTCGTACTAAACATCATCGAATTAAGTAATATTTTGACGTTTATCATCACCCTTTTCCTTTATGTGATATAAACAAATATCATCGAATTAGGCAATATTTTTTTATTACCAATAAACTGGAAATTCACAAAAACGTGGAAAAACAGCAAAATATTGCCAAATTCGATGATTTTGTAGTACGAAACAAAATGCAAGAAAACTTGCTTAAAATGCAATATTATGCGAAATACTGAGATTTGAAGGCGAAATCACATATCGTGATACTACATGTAAGGATTTTAACGTCGAATCATAAAGCGAGGTTTCGTATTATTTAGATCCAAGAAAAGACATATGACAATGTTGTTTCCATTACAAATGATAAAAATCAATGTGTTTTCAATATAATGAACTAAAATGTTCTTGTTTTTCCCTTTATATTACCGATGGAAGATGTACACGTAAAACCGCACAATTCCGGCTGAAACGTCGATATATGCAATAAAAACCGAACTTCTCCCCTTTTCAATATCTTACTCAGTATTTCAACGAGAAACAAATAGATGATTGAAAATGAAGTATTTAAGGTTATTATCTAATCAATTATGTGTTTGTATCATTTTTATCGTATATTTAATGAATTAATAACAATAAACTGGAAATTCACAAAAACGTGGAAAAACAGCAAAATATTGCCTAATTCGATGATATTTTGTTTATATCACATAAGGAAAAGGGGGATGATAAACATAAAAATATTACTAAATTCGATGATTTTGTAGTACGAAACAAAATGCAAGAAAACTTGCTTGAAATGCAATATTATGCGAAATTCTGATATTTGATGGCGAAATCACATATCGTGATACTACACGAAAAAGTATCGAAATATTGGTAAAAATGAATATATTTACGTAATATTAAACTACATGAAAAACGTGAAAAAAGTCACTATTAAACCAAATTTAAGGGTTTTAACTTGGAATCATAAAGCGAGGTTTCGTATTATTTAGATCCAATAAAAACATATGACAATGTTGTTTCCAATATAAATGTTAAAAATCAATGTGTTTTCATTAGAACGAACAAAAATGTTCCTGATTTTCCGTTTATATTACCGACAGAAGATGTACACGTAATACCACACAAATCCAGCTGAAACGTCGATATATGCAATAAAAACCGAATTTCTCCTATTTTCAATATCTTACTCAGTATTTCAACGAGAAACAAAAAGATGATTGAAGATGAAGTATTTAAGTTTATTATCTAATCAATTACGTGTTTGCATCATTTTTATCGTATATTTAATGAATTAATACCAATAAACTGAAAAATCACAAAAACGTGGAAAAACGAAAAAATATTGTTTAATTCGATGATATTTTGTTTATATCACATAATGGAAAAGGGGGATGATAAACGTCAAAATATTACTAAATTCGATGATTTATAGTACGAAACAAAATGCAAGAAAACTTGCTGAAAATGCAAATATTATGCGAAAATCTGAGATATGAAGGCCAAATCACATATCGTGATACTACATGAAATAGTATCGAAATATTGGTAAAAATGAATATATTTACGTAATATCAAACTACATGAAAAACGTGCAAAAAGTCACAATTATTCCAAATTTGTGGATTTTAACTTCGAATCATAAAGCGAGGTTTCGTATTATTTAGATCCAAGAAAAGACATGACAATGTTGTTTCCAATACAAATGATAAAAATCAATGTGTTTTCATTAGAATGAACTAAAATGTTCCTGATTTTTAGTTTATATTACCGATGGAAGATGTACGCGTTAAACCGCACAATTCCGGCTGAAACGTCGATATATGCAATAAAAACCGAACTTCTCCCCTTTTCAATATCTTACTCAGTATTTCAACGAGAAACAAATAGATGATTGAAGATGAAGTATTTAAGTTCATTATCTAATCAATTACGTGTTTGCATCATTTTTATCGTATATTTAATGAATTAATAACAATTAACTGAAATTTCACAAAAACGTGGAAAAACGGCCAAATATTGCCAAATTCGATGATATTTTGTTTAAATCACAAAAAAAGAAAAGGGGATGATGAACGTCAAAATATTACTAAATTCGATGATGTTTAGTACGAAACAAAATGCAAGAAAACTTGCTTAAATGCAATATTATGCGAAAATCTGAGAAATGAAGGCCAAATCACATATCGTGATACTACAAGAAATAGTATCGAAATATTGGTAAAAATGAATATATTTACGTACATGAAAAAACGTGAAAATAGATGATTGAAGATGAAGTATTTAATAAACGAGAAACAAATAGATGATTGAAGATGAAGTATTTAAGTTTATTATCTAATCAATTACGTGTTTGCATCATTTTTATCGGATATTTATTAAATTAATAACAATAAACAGAAAATTCACAAAAACGTGGAAAAACAGCAAAATATTGCGTAATTCGGGGATATTTTGTTTATATCACATAAAGGAAAAAGGGGATGATAAACGTCAAGATATCACTAAATTCGATGATTTATAGTACGAAACAAAATGCAAGAATACTTGCTTTAAAATGCAATATTATGTGAAATTCTGAGATTTGATTGCGAAATCATATATCGTGATACTAAATGAAAAAGTATCGAAATATTGGTAAAAATGAATATATTTACGTAATATCAAACTACATGAAAAACGTAAAAAAAGTCACTATTAAACCAAATTTAAGGATTTTAACTTCGAATCATAAAGCGAGGTTTCGTATTATTTAGATCCAAGAAAAGACATATGACAATGTTGCTTCCAATACAAATGATAGAAATCAATGTGTTTTCAATATAATGAACTAAGATGTTCCTGTTTTTCCGTTTATATTACCGATGGAAGATGTACACGTAAAACCGCACAATTCCGGCTGAAACGTCGATATATGCAATAAAAACCGAACTTCTCCCCTTTTCAATATCTTACTCAGGCAAAATATTATTAGGCCAAATATTGCCGAATTCGATGATATTTTGTTTAAATCACATAAAGGAAAAGGGGATGATAAACGTCAAAATATTGCTAAATTCGATGATGTTTAGTACGAAACAAAATGCAAGAAAACTTGCTTATTTCAACGAGAAACAAATAGATAATTGAAAATGAAGTATTTAAGGTTATTATCTAATCAATTATGTGTTTGTATCATTTTTATCGTATATTTAATGAATTAATACCAATAAACTGGAAATTCAAAAAAACGTGGAAAAACAGCAAAATATTGCGTAATTCGATGATATTTTGTTTATATCACATAAAGGAAAAAGGGGGATGATAAACGTCAAAATATTACTAAATTCGATGATTTATAGTACGAAACAAAATGCAAGAAAACTTGCTTAAAATGCAATATTATGCAAAATTCTGAGATTTGATGGCGAAATCATATATCGTGATACTAAATGAAAAAGTATCGAAATATTAGTAAAAATGAATATATATACGTAATATCAAACTACATGAAAAACGTGAAAAAAGTCACTATTAAACCAAATTTAAGGATTTTAACTTCGAATCATAAAACGAGCTTTCGTGTTATTTAGATCCAAGAAAAGACATATGACAATGTTGCTTCCAATACAAATGATAAAAATCAATATATTTTCAATATAATGAACTAAAATGTTCCTGTTTTTCCCTTTATATTACCGATGGAAGATGTACACGTAAAACCGCACAATTCCGGCTGAAACGTCGATATATGCAATAAAAACCGAGCTTCTCACCTTTTCAATATCTTACTCAGTATTTCAACGAGAAACAAATAGATGATTGAAAATGAAGTATTTAAGGTTATTATCTAATCAATTATGTGTTTGTATCATTTTTATCGTATATTTAATGAATTAATAATAATAAACTGAAAATTCACAAAAACGTGGAAAAACGGCCAAATATTGCCTAATTCGATGATATTTTGTTTAAATCACATAAAGGAAAAGGGGATGATAAACGTCAAAATATTGCCAAATTCGATGATGTTTAGTACGAAACAAAATGCAAGAAAACTTGTTTAAATGATATATTATGCGAAAATCTGAGATATGAAGGCCAAATCACATATCGTGATACTACATGAAATAGTATCGAAATATTGGTAAAAAAGAATATATTTACGTAATATATACTACATAATTACTACATGAAAAACGTGAAAAAAGTCATTATTATTCCAAATTTGTGGATTTTAACTTCGAACCATAAAGCGAGGTTTCGTATTATTTAGATCCAAGAAAAGACATATGACAATGTTGTTTCCAATACAAATGATAAAAACCAATGTGTTTTCATTAGAATTAACTAAAATGTTCCTGATTATCCGTTTATATTACCGATGGAAGATGTACACTTAAAAGCGCTCTATTCCGGCTGAAACGTCGATATATGCAATAAAAACCGAACTTCTCCCCTTTTCAATATCTTACTTAGTATTTCAACAAGAAACAAATAGATGATTGAAAATGAAGTATTTAAGATTATTATCTAATCAATTATGTGTTTGTATCATTTTTATCGTATATATAATGAATTAATACCAATAAACTGGAAATTCACAAAAACGTAGAAAAACAGCAAAATATTGTTTAATTCGATGATATTTTGTTTATATCACATAAAGGAAAAGGGGGATGATAAACGTCAAAATATTACTAAATTCGATGATTTATAGTACGAAACAAAATGCAAGAAAACTTGCTTAAAATGCAATATTATGCGAAATTCTGAGATTTGAAGGCGAAATCACATATCGTGATACTACATGAAAAAGTATCGAAATATTGGTAAAAATGAATATATTTACGTAATATCAAACTACATGAAAAATGTGAAAATTCCCTATTAAACCAAATTTAAGGATTTTAACTGCGAATCATAAAGCGAGGTTTCGTATTATTTAGATCCAAGAAAAGACATATGACAATGTTGCTTCCAATACAAATGATAAAAATCAATGTGTTTTCATTAGAATTAACTAAAATTTCCTGATTTTCCGTTTATATTACCGATGGAAGATGTACACGTAAAACCGCTCTATTCCGGCTGAAACGTCGATATATTGTTATGATCTCAGCCTACGGGAGAAACGAGTCTCCCTCCTTGAGAGTTATTCAGCAAGCCTGACCTGATTAGAAGGTCTAGCAAATATTGAGGTGATAACCCATATGAAAAATAGTATGGTGGATTCAATGAACAGTTTAGGATTATGGGCAGTAAGTAAGGAAACAGATAAATGACTGGCTAGGAGATGTGGACATTTTGGTGGAGGCGTGAGGCTCGCTTCTGGAGGGGCTTTGACTTCACTTGAGTGCCAGACATCGCATGGGAAATCGCGCTCCGTTCGAGCTCCCGCCAGAAGGGAACCCCTAGTGATATATCTCGAAGAGAAGAGAAGTGTGTAGACGTGCCAGCTGTGGAACCGAGCTGGGAACGTTGTGGTCTCAAGTCCTGGTCGACGAAGTGTTTATTAAATCGCCCAGAGGCATTATTGTGGGCCGTGGAAGCGCCCTGACCAAGCCTCATCAGAGGAAGGAGCGCCCTCGACCAGACGATCTGTGGTAAGCACGATATACGCCAGTTCATAGTGATTGCTTGTAGTTGGTCGTGTGCCCAGCGACAGTAGCAACAGTTATTGATAAGTTAGACATGTTTTAATAAGGCAGAGAGCCTGAAATAGGAGAGTGAAGAGGGAGGAACACGGAGCGACGTCCGTCCCCTCTGAGCGCTGGCAGGCGACTGAGGGAGGCCGGCTCCTGACGGAGGAAGACCCTCCCTAAGTGAGTGAGGCGGAGTGAGTGAGGACCGCCGCCGGGCGAGGTGGAGTTTGGACCCGCCCAAAACGGGGGAGTCCACTCTCACTGTATGTACAGGACAGATAGAGGTTGGAGGCAAACATATTGTGTGATCATTTTTGTTTATGTGTTAAAGGGGAAACAATTTTATTGGAGTGTCGATGGGTTGCAGGTTTGTCTTTGGGGAAGAGGTTGCTGAGAACTTCGAAGCCAGCACAGATGAAGTAATTGATGAGACTCCAAGGTAGTGGAGGAGAGGACCTCGAGCTGTGAGGAGAAGCAGCAGTGAAGAGGAGTGTCACGTGCTTCTGTAGAGGTGGTGAAGCACCATAGTTGCTCGAGGGAACTTCATGGTGTAGCAGCCAAGAGAGCTGTGGAGGAACCTAACAGAAGGGTGAAGCACCGTAGTTGCTCAAGGAAACTTCATCATAGCAGCCTGGAGGAGCTGCAGAGGATCCTGATAGTGAAGCCCGGAAGAACCTAAAGATATCAGGGTATTGAACTTCCAGAGGTGGAAGGGAAGTTCTGGTGGATTACTTGTAGGGAGTTGATAGTGTTTGGTTGTCATTAGCGTGCATGATGCAGTGAGAGGTGAGTGATTGTTGGCATTCTTATGTCAAGGAGTGTTTTATACTGAAGTTTAGAGTTACAGTCGTAGGCTGGATTACCTACAGATGTATGCGTTCTAGGACTGATAGGGTGATCGATTGATCATTGCAGAGTAGCAAGGAACATTTATGCTGATATATGTTATTGCATTCAAATGCTGATTTTCTTTGTACACATTTATAGATAGATATATATATATTCTCTTGCTGATGGTACAACAGTGTATGTAGACTTGATCAACTTGAGGAGGTTGATAGTATCAGGTGGTGAACCAGGAGATAGGATACCACTTGATAAGCTGATAATAGAGTTCTGATGGTGTTGGAGTGCAACCTGATTGTAATATTATAGAGTATAGGATTCATTATTGTTATATGTGTGTATGTATCGTGTATGTGCTTTGTCCAGTAAATGTATCCCAATTTGCTGGTGTTTGCCCTTGTCCTAGTGAGGCTTCCCATGAGGTAGTAAAGAAGGAGAGAGAGAGAGAAAGAACCAAGAACCACTGCTCTGGACAGGGTAGAAGGTAGTACTAATAAGCCAAAAGGGGATCGAGGAGATCATATTACCTAAGGAGAGAGTGGGGAGTCACAGCGGCTCGAGTGGGTGTGTGCACGTGACAACGAGGCTAGGTGTTGGAGCCGCATCCCCTAAATGTGTGACGTTGAGCCCCTCTCTAAGAGCCAGATGCGCCAAGGGTGATCTCCTAGCGAGGTATAAGCACTCTACCGAGTTGTGGGTTGGGTTGTCCGTAGGGAAGGATCAACGACGACAACACCAACCAACCCACAGACTATAATAAATTGGGGGCCTGTGTCCGGGAGAGTGAACTGACACACCCACACCCTGTCCAAGAGTGGATTTGTACACCCTTGCTGAAATAGATAAACTGTGTGACCGCAGGTGTATACTCTCTCTCTTGGGAAGACTCACAGAACAAGATGGAGAAGGTGGAAGCATTTGTGGAGTCAGGCAAGCCTGAGGACTTGGAAGGTTGCACGAGGGATCAATTGAAGCAAATAGCAGAAAAATGTGGCATTAGGTTGAAAGGTTCTAAGGTTTCTGGGATGAAGGATGAGATCCTTAGACAGTTGAGAGCCAGAAATGAAGCGGCAGAGCAAGGAGCCCAAAAAGGAGCTGAAAGTGGAAAGGAGGATGATGGGCAGGATGAAGTGAGATCCCAGGGATCGAGTAGGAGCAGCAAGAGTAGCCGCAGTAGTAGGAGTAGCCGAAATAGGAGCTTGGAGAGATTCCAGTTAGAGCTCCAGATGCAGTAACAACGAGAGGACAAGGAGAGACAGTTCCAGCTGGAAAATATGAAATTAGAACTCCAGATGAAAAATGAAGCCGAGAAGGAAAAAGAGAGAACCAGACTGGAGGTAGAAAAAGAGAAAGGAAGACTAGAGGTCGAGAAAGAAAAAGAGAAAACCAGAATAAGGAAACTGGAGTTGGAACAGGAGAAAGAAAAAGAGAAAGCAAGGCTAGAGGTGGAAAAAGAAAAAGAGAGAACAAAACAAATGCAGATAGAAGCGAATAGAACCTTGGCTGAACAAAGGATTGAACATGGGTTGCCAGAGAGCACCACCCAAGTATCACACTCACACGATGTTAGGGTTAGGGAGAAGGACATTCCTTTGTTTGTTCCTGAAGAGGCAGAGAGCTTCTTCAAGCATTTTGAAAAAGTAGCCAGCATCAAGGAGTGGCCACAAGAGGAATGGGCCCCGCTGGTCCAGTTAAGATTGACCGGTGCAGCCAGGGAGGCATACACCCAATTGTCACTGGAAGAGTGCCAGGATTATGCCACAGTAAAGAGCAGCATATTGCGGTCGTTTCAGTTAACCCCAGAAGCTTATAGGAAGCGCTTCAGAGAGATGATCAAAGTTGGAGCATGTACGTTTGCTGAGACAGCAAGAGATCTGGAAAGACGATTCCAGAAGTGGATTGAGGCTGCTGGAGTTGGATCTTACGCTGACCTGAAGCAACTGATGGTCATGGAGAAGTTCTTGGAGATGATGCATCCCGAAACAAAGTTCAAAATCCAAGAAGCAGGGATAAAGGAGGTGAAAGATGCCGCAGATAGGGCGGATATGATTACTGAAGCGTACAAGAGCTTAAGGGAGAACAGAGTGAGAAGCGAGGTGAGACGCAGCAATGGCAGATCCAGTGGAGTCTGGGGAGGAAGAAATTATGAGAGACCCAGAGGAGTCTGGGGTGAGAAGAATTTTGATAAATGGCCAGATAAAAGTAAGTACCCTAAAACTCAGAAGAGTAGGTCGCGCACTTCGTCTGAAAGTGAAGATGGAGGAGCAAAACGAGAAACTGATCGTTATCCAGGAAATCAAGAGTACAGTAAAGCCCCACAGAGTGCAAGTAGTGTACCTGGCCCTAGGAACTCTCATGCGAGTGGACAAAGTCAGAGCCACTCTGGTTCTTATAGGAGAGATTTCTCCCAGTTGAGGTGTTACAATTGTAACGGATTGGGTCACGTGATGCGAGATTGTCGGCAGGGCAAGAGAGTTGTGACCCTGGCCATGTGTGACCCCCGAGGTAAATATGCCAATGTGTTCCAAGACAAACCACAGAGATCAAACTTAGTGAACGAGAGGTATAGGCCGTTCATGAGTAAAGGTTGGATCAGTATAAGAAGCCAACCTGAGGTAGAAGTTGGTATCTTAAGAGATACCGGAGCTAATCAGAGCTTGATTACGAGAAGCCTGATTGGGAATGGTCGACGGTTAGCTGGCAGTGGGAAGATGAAAGTATATGGGTTATTGTCTGAGAGTGACATGCCCGTATGTGCTGTCCAGCTAAGGTCGGAATATGTGTCGGCAGAGGTGATGTTGGGAGTGTGCCCCGACATACCTGTTCCAGGAGTCCAAGTGATCCTGGGGAATGACTTGTGCGGGACAAAGGTGTTGCCAAGAGTCATAGCGGAGACTGTGCCAGAGGAGTGCCCAGAAGGCCACGGCACGGGTGGGACACCTGAGAGTGTGAACCTGACCGACATCCGAGGAGATGAGTCAGGAGACCGCCAAGCCATTGAAAACCCTGTCTCGGTAGTGACGAAGGCAGAGGTGGCCGACGAGGAAGACACTGGAGAAGGTGAGACAGTGTCGATTCAGCCGGTGGAAGATATCGACGTAGACATAGCGTGACTGTTTGATGAAGGTCCAGCCCAGGAAGATGAAGTCTCGGTGAGGTCAAAAGTGAAGATGGCCCAGCCGAAGAAGAATCATGTGAAGAGAGCGGACCTGAGTAGAGCCCAGACTGCTGAAATTAAGAGTCGGAAGGTGAATGCAACTGTGCTGAGTAGAAATGAGGAAGGATGTGGACAGACTGAGGACGGGAGTAGAGCGTCAAGTGGTCCACGAGCACAGAGGCATATGGATAGTGGAGTTAAGTTGTGGGAGATGTCAAGAGTTGGCATGTTTCACAGAAAACGTGGAGGAGAGATAGTGAAGAAGAGTAGTCGCCGAGAAAATGAAAGGAGAAGAGACAGTATGTGTGGAGAGATGCTTGCGAGCACTCTAAGAGAGGTAAAGCAACATGTACGGTCGAGTGCTGTTAAGTGTAGTACAGTCCTTGAAGAAACTTTTAGGGAACGAAGAAGAGTTGAAGGAGAAGAAATGGAGTGGTATGGAAGTGAGAAGTGTGGGAAGAGGATGATAATGCAAGCATGGAGGAGTAGAAGAAAGCCGAGGACTCGATGGAAGTCAAACAGGATGAGGTCTCGGATAAATGAGACGGAAGGGAGGATAGTTGGTGAAGACGAGGGAGTGAAGTATGATGACAGGAGACGGAAGTATAATGGCAGTAGATGGAAGTGTGAAGACGACAGAGGAGGTACAGACAGTAGACGTCTGACTCTGGACGTGAAGAGAAGAAGACGAGGAAACGAGGGTGGAAACAATAAGTAGAGTGGACCGATGGAGTGCAGGCGTCCAAGGAGGACAGCCTAGCCAAGAGGTGCCAGAGAAGTCAAATCGTTTATGAGAAGATCGTGTTTCTGGAGAGTTGTGAGCCAGATGTTGCAAGGAGCAACGAACTAATTTTAGACTCCTAAGGGAGTACATAAGCAGATCAACCGGTCGAACCAATCGGTTGAAGAACGAGACAGTGTGGTGGCGGATGTATTATCCCGAGCTTTGCCACTGGAATAACTCTCAAAAATAAGGGGAGGGGAGTGTTATGATCTCAGCCTACAGGAGAAACGAGTCTCCCTCCTTGAGAGTTATTCAGCAAGCCTGACCTGATTAGAAGGTCTAGCAAATATTGAGGTGATAACCCATATGAAAAATAGTATGGTGGATTCAATGAGCAGTTTAAGATTATGGGCAGTAAGTAAGGAAACAGATAAATGACTGGCTAGGAGATGTGGACATTTTGCTGGAGGCGTGAGGCTCGCTTCTGGAGGGGCTTTAACCTCACTTGAGTGCCAGACATCGCAGGGGAAAGCCGCGCTCCGTTCGAGCTCCCGCCAGAAGGGAACCCCTAGTGATATATCTCGAAGAGAAGAGAAGTGTGTAGACGTGCCAGCTGTGGAACCGAGCTGGGAACGTTGTGGTCTCAAGTCCTGGTCGACGAAGTGTTTATTAAATTGCCCAGAGGCATTATTGTGGGCCGTGGAAGCGCCCTGACCAAGCCTCGTCAGAGGAAGGAGCGCCCTCGACCAGATGATCTGTGGTAAGCACGATATACGCCAGTTCATAGTGATTGCTTGTAGTTGGTCGTGTGCCCAGCGACAGTAGCAACAGTTATTGATAAGTTAGACATGTTTTAATAAGGCAGAAGGCCTGAAATAGGAGAGTGAAGAGGGAGGAACACGGAGCGACGTCCGTCCCCTCTGAGCGCTGGCAGGCGACTGAGGGAGGCCGCTCCTGACGGAGGAAGACCCTCCCTGAGTGAGTGAGGCGGAGTGAGTGAGGACCGCCGCCGGGCGAGGTGGAGTATAGACCCGCCCAAAACGGGGGAGTCCACTCTCACTGTATGTACAGGACAGATAGAGGTTGGAGGCAAACATATTGTGTGATCATTTTTGTTTATGTGTTAAAGGGGAAACAATTTTATTGGAGTGTCGATGGGTTGCAGGTTTGTCTTTGGGGAAGAGGTTGCTGAGAACTTCGAAGCCAGCACAGATGAAGTAATTGATGAGACTCCAAGGTAGTGGAGGAGAGGACCTCGAGCTGTGAGGAGAAGCAGCAGTGAAGAGGAGTGTCACGTGCTTCTGTAGAGGTGGTGAAGCACCATAGTTGCTCGAGGGAACTTCATGGTGTAGCAGCCAAGAGAGCTGTGGAGGAACCTAACAGAAGGGTGAAGCACCGTAGTTGCTCAAGGAAACTTCATGATAGCAGCCTGGAGGAGCTGCAGAGGATCCTGGTAGTGAAGCCCGGAAGAACCTAAAGATATCAGGGTATTGAACTTCCAGAGGTGGAAGGGAAGTTCTGGTGGATTACTTGTAGGGAGTTGATAGTGTTTGGTTGTCATTAGCGTGCATGACGCAGTGAGAGGTAAGTGATTGTTGGCATTCTTATGTCAAGGAGTGTTTTATACTGAAGTTTAGAGTTACAGTCGTAGGCTGGATTACCTACAGATGTATGCGTTCTAGGACTGATAGGGTGATCGATTGATCATTGCAGAGTAGCAAGGAACATTTATGCTGATATATGTTATTGCATTCAAATGCTGATTTTCTTTGTACACATTTATAGATATATATATATATATTTTCTTGCTGATGGTACAACAGTGTATGTAGACTTGATCAACTTGAGGAGGTTGATAGTATCAGGTGGTGAACCAGGAGATAGGATACCACTTGATAAGCTGATAATAGAGTTCTGATGGTGTTGGAGTGCAACCTGATTGTTATATTATAGAGTATAGGATTCATTATTATTATATGTGTGTATGTATCGTGTATGTGCTTTGTCCAGTAAATGTATCCCAATTTGCTGGTGTTTGCCCTTGTCTTAGTGAGGCTTCCCATGAGGTAGTAAAGAAGGAGAGAGAGAGAGAGAAAGAACCAAGAACCACTGCTCTGGACAGGGTAGAAGGTAGTACTAATAAGCCAAAAGGGGATCGAGGAGATCATATTACCTAAGGAGAGAGTGGGGAGTCACAGCGGCTCGAGTGGGTGTGTGCACATGACAACGAGGCTAGGTGTTGGAGCCGCATCCCCTAAATGTGTGACGTTGAGCCCCTCTCCAAGAGCCAGAAGCGCCAAGGGTGATCTCCTAGCGAGGTATAAGCACTCTACCGAGTTGTGGGTTGGGTTGTCCGTAGAGAAGGATCAACGACGACAACACCAACCAACCCACAGACTATAATAATATGCAATAAAAACCGAACTTCTCCCCTTTTCAATATCTTACTCAGTATTTCAACGAAAAACAAATTGATGATTGAAAATGAAGTATTTAAGGTTATTATATAATCAATTATGTGTTTGTATCATTTTTATCGTATATTTAATGAATTAATACCAATAAACTGGAAATTCACAAAAACGTGGAAGAACAGCAAAATATTCCCTAATTCGATGATATTTTGTTTATATCACATAAAGAAAAAGGGGGATGATAAACATCAAAATATTACTAAATTCGATGATTTTGTAGTACGAAACAAAATGCAAGAAAACTTGCTTAAAATGCAATATTATGCGAAATTCTGAGATTTGAAGGCGAAATCACATATCGTGATAATACATGAAAAAGTATCGAAAAATTGGTAAAAATAAATATATTTACGTAATATCAAACTACATGAAAAACGTGAAAATTCACTATTAAACCAAATTTAAGGATTTTAACTTCGAATCATAAAGCGAGGTTTCGTATTATTTAGATCCAAGAAAAGACATATGACAATGTTGTTTCCAACACAAATGATAAAAATCAATGTGTTTTCATTAGAATTAACTAAAATGTTCCTGATTTTCCGTTTATATTACCGATGGAAGATGTTCACGTAAAACCGCTCTATTCCGGCTGAAACGTCCATATATGCAATAAAAACCGAACTTCTCCCCATTTCAATATCTTACTCAGTATTTCAGCGAGAAACAAATAGATGATTGAAAATGAAGTATTTAAGTTTATTATCTAATCAATTATGTGTTTGTATTATTTTTATCGAATATTTAATGAATTAATAACAATAAACTGGAAATTCACAAAAACGTGGAAAAACAGCAAAATATTGCCGAATTCGATGATATTTTGTTTATATCACATAAAGGAAAAGGGGTATGATAAACTTCAAAATATTACTAAATTCGATGATTTATAGTACGAAACAAAATGCAAGAAAACTTGCTTAAAATGCAATCTTATGCGAAATTCTGATATTTGATGGCGAAATCACATATCGTGATACTACACGAAAAAGTATCGAAATATTGGTAAAAATGAATATATTTACGTAATATCAAACTACATGAAAAACGTGAAAAAGTCACTATTAAACCAAATTTAAGGATTTTAACTACGAATCATAAAGCGAGGTTTTGTATTATTTAGATCCAATAAAAACATATGAGAATGTTGCTTCCAATATAAATGTTAAAAATCAATGTGTTTTCAATATAATGAACTAAAATGTTCCTGTTTTTCCCTTTATATTACCGATGGAAGATGTACACGTAAAACTGCACAATTCCGGCTGAAACATCGATATATGCAATAAAAACCGAACTTCTCCCCTTTTCAATATCTTACTCAGTATTTCAACGAGAAACAAATAGATGATTGAAGATGAAGTATTTAAGTTTATTATCTAATCAATTACGTGTTTGCATCATTTTTATCGTATAATTAACGAATTAATACCAATAAACTGAAAATTCACAAAAACGTGGAAAAACTGCCAAATATTGCCTAATTCGATAATATTTTGTTTAAATCACAAAAATGAAAAGGGGATGATAAACGTCAAAATATTACTAAATTCGATGATGTTTAGTACGAAACAAAATGCAAGAAAACTTGCTTAAATGCAAAAATCTGCAAAAATGCAAAAATATTAAAAATTAAATAAAAATTAAATAAAATAAAAATTAAATGCAAAAATATGCGAAAATCTGAGATATGAAGGCCAAATCACATATCGTGATAATACATGAAAAAGTATCGAAATATTGGTAAAAATGAATATATTTACGTACATGAAAAAACGTGAAAATAGATGATTGAAGATGAAGTATTTAAGAAACAAGAAACAAATAGATGATTGAAGATGAAGTATTTAAGAAACAAGAAACAAATAGATGATTGAAGATGAAGTATTTAAGTTTATTATCTAATCAATTACGTGTTTGCATCATTTTTAACGTATATTTATTAAAATAATAACAATAACCTGAAAATTCACAAAAACGTGGAAAAACATCAAAATATTGCGTAATTCGATGATATTTTGTTTATATCACATAAAGGAAAAAGGGGATGATAAACGTCAAAATATTACTAAATTCGATGATTTATAGTACGAAACAAAATGCAAGAAAACTTGCTTAAAATGCAATATTATGCGAAATTCTGAGATTTGATGGCGAAATCATATATCGTGATACTAAATGAAAAAGTATCGAAATATTGGTAAAATGAATATATTTACGTAATATCAAACTACATGAAAAACGTGAAAAAAGTCACTATTAAACCAAATTTAAGGATTTTAACTTCGAATCATAAAGCGAGGGTTTGTATTATTTAGATCCAAGAAAAGACATATGACAATGTTGCTTCCAATACAAATGATAAAAATCAATGTGTTTTCAATATAATGAACTAAAATGTTCCTTTTTTCCCTTTATATTACCGATGGAAGATGTACACGTAAAACCGCACAATTCCGGCTGAAACGTCGATATATGCAATAAAAACCGAACTTCTCCCCTTTTCAATATCTTACTCAGTATTTCAACGAGAAACAAATAGATGATTGAAAATGAAGTATTTAAGGTTATTATCTAATCAATTATATGTTTGAATCATTTTTATCGTATATAAAATGAATTAATAATAATAAACTGGAAATTCACAAAAACGTGGAAAAACAACAAAATATTGCTTAATTCGATGATATTTTGTTTATATCTCATAAAGGAAAAGGGGTATGATAAACGTCAAAATATTGCTAAATTCGATGATGTTTTGTTTATATCACATAAAGGAAACGTGGGATGATATACATCAAAATATTACTAAATTCGATAATTTTGTAGTACGAAACAAAATGCAAGAAAACTTGCTTAAAATGTAATATTATGAGAAATTCTGAGATTTGAAGGCGAATTCACATATCGTGATACTACATGTTTGGATTTTAACTTCGAATCATAAAGCGAGGTTTCGTATTATTTAAATCCAAGAAAAGACATGACAATGTTGTTTCCAATACAAATGATAAAAATCAATGTGTTTTCATTAGAATGAACTAAAATGTTCCTGATTTTCAGTTTATATTACCGATGGAAGATGTACACGTAAAACCGCACAATTGCGGCTGAAACGTCGATATATGCAATAAAAATCGAACTTCTCCCCTTTTCAATATCTTACTCTACTGAGTAAGTTTCAACGAGAAACAAATAGATGATTGAAGATGAAGTACTTAAGTTCATTATCTAATCAATTACGTTTTTGCATCATTTTTATCGTATATTTAATGAATTAATAACAATAAACTGAAAATTCACAAAAACGTGGAAAAACTGCCAAATATTGCCTAATTCGATGATATTTTGTTTAAATCACAAAAAGGAAAAGGGGATGATAAACGTCAAAATATTGCTAAATTCGATGATGTTTAGTACGAAACAAAATGCAAGAAAACTTGCTTAAATGCAATATTATGCGAAAATCTGTGATATAAAGGCCAAATCACATATCGTGATACTACATGAAATAGTATCGAAATATTGGTAAAAATGAATATCTTTACGTAAATATCAAACTACATGAAAAACGTGAAAAAAGTCACTATTATTCCAAATTTGTGGATTTTAACTTCGAATCATAAAGCGAGGTTTCGTATTATTTAGATCCAAGAAAAGACCTATGATAATGTTGTTTCCAATACAAATGATAAATATCAATGAGTTTTCATTAGAATTAACTAAAATGTTCCTGATTTTCCGTTTATATTACCGATGGAAGATGTACACGTAAAACCGCTCTATTCCGGCTGAAACGTCGATATATGCATTTAAAAAAACTTCTCCCCTTTTCAATATCTTACTCAGTATTTCAACGGGAAACAAATAGATGATTGAAAATGAAATGATTTTGTAGTACGAAACAAAATGCAAGAAAACTTGCTTAAAATGCAATATTATGCGAAATTCTGATATTTGAAGGCGAAATCACTTGTCGTGAAACTACATGTAAGGATGTTATCTTCGAATCATAAAGCGAGGTTTCGTATTATTTAGATCCAAGAAAAGACATATGACAATGTTGTTTACAATACAAATGATAAAAATCAATGTGTTTTCATTAGAATTAACTAAAATGTTCCTGATTTTCCGTTTATATTACCGATGGAAGATGTACTCGTAAAACCGCACAATTCCGGCTGAAACGTCGATATATGCAATAAAAACCGAACTTCTCCCCTTTTCAATATCTTACTTAGTATTTCAACGAGAAACAAATAGATGATTGAAAATGAAGTATTTAAAGTTATTATCTAATCAATTATGTGTTTGTATCATTTTTATCGTATATTTAATGAATTATTACCAATAAACTGGAAATTCACAAAAACGTTGAAAAACAGCAAAATATTGCCTAATTCGATGATGTTTTGTTTATATCACATAAAGGAAACGTGGGATGATAAACATCAAAATATTACTAAATTCGATGATTTTGTAGTACGAAACAAAATGCAAGAAAACTTGCTTAAAATGTAATATTATGAGAAATTCTGAGATTTGAAGGCGAATTCAGATATCGTGATACTACATGTTTGGATTTTAACTTCGAATCATAAAGCGAGGTTTCGTATTATTTAGATCCAAGAAAAGACATATGACAATGTTGTTTCTAATACAAATGATAAAAATCAATGTGTTTTCATTAGAATGAACTAAAATGTTCCTGATTTTCAGTTTATATTACCAATGGAAGATGTACTCGTAAAACCGCACAATTCCGGCTGAAACGTCGATATATGCAATAAAAACCGAACTTCTTCCCTTTTCAATATCTTACTCAGTATTTCAACGAGAAACAAATAGATGATTGAAAATGAAGTATTTAAGGTTATTATCTAATCAATTATGTGTTTGTATCATTTTTATTGTATATTTTATGAATTAATAACAATAAACTGAAAATTCACAAAAACGTGGAAAAACGGCCAAATATATCCTAATTCGATGATATTTTGTTTAAATCACATAAAGGAAAAGGGGATGATAAACGTCAAAATATTGCCAAATTCGATGATGTTTAGTACGAAACAAAATGCAAGAAAACTTGCTTAAATGATATATTATGCGAAAATCTGAGATATGAAGGCCAAATCACATATCGTGATACTACATGAAATAGTATCGAAATATTGGTAAAAATGAATATATTTACGAAATATCAAACTACATGAAAAACGAGAAAAATCAATATTGTTCCAAATTTGTGGATTTTAACTTCGAAACATTAAGCGAGGTTTCGTATTATTTAGATCCAAGAAAAGACATATGACAATGTTGTTTCTAATTCAAATGATAAAAATCAATGTGTTTTCATTAGAATTACCTAAAATGTTCCTGATTTTTCCTGATATTACCGACGGAAGATGTACACGTAAAACCGCACAATTCCGGCTGAAACGTCGATATATGCAATAAAAACCGAACTTCTCCCCTTTTCAATATCTTACTCAGTATTTCAATGAGAAACAAATAGATGATTGAAAATGAAGTATTTAAGGTTATTATCTAATCAATTATGTGTTTGTATCATTTTTATTGTATATTAAATGAATTAATAACAATAAACTGAAAATTCACTAAAACGTTGAAAAACGGCAAAATATTGCCTAATTCGATGATATTTTGTTTAAATCACATAAAGGAAAAGGGGATGATAAACGTCAAAATATTGCCAAATTCGATGATGTTTAGTACGAAACAAAATGCAAGAAAACTTGCTTAAATGATATATTATGCGAAAATCTGAGATATGAAGGCCAAATCACATATCGTGATACTACATGAAATAGTATCGAAATATTGGTAAAAATGAATATATTTACGAAATATCAAACTACATGAAAAACGAGAAAAATCAATATTGTTCCAAATTTGTGGATTTTAACTTCGAAACATAAAGCGAGGTTTCGTATTATTTAGATCCAAGAAAAGACATATGACAATGTTGTTTCCAATACAAATGATAAAAATCAATGTGTTTTCATTAGAATTAACTAAAATGTTCCTGATTTTCCGTTTATATTACCGATGGAAGATGTACACGTAAAACCGCTCTATTCCGGCTGAAACGTCGATATATGCAATAAAAACCGAACTTCTCTCCTTTTCAATATCTTAGTCAGTATTTCAACGAGAAACAAATAGATGATTGAAAATGAAGTATTTAAGGTTATTATCTAATCAATTATGTGTTTGTATCATTTTTATCGTATTTTTAATGAATTAATACCAACAAACTGGAAATTCACAAAAACGTGGAAAAACAGCAAAATATTGTTTAATTCGAATATATTTTGTTTATATCACATAAAGGAAAAGGGGGATGATAAACATCAAAATATTACTAAATTCGATGATTTTGTAGTACGAAACAAAATGCAAGAAAACTTGCTTAAAATGCAATATTATGCGAAATTCTGAGATTTGAAGGCGAAATCACATATCGTGATACTACATGTAAGGATTTTAACGTCGAATCATGAAGCGAGGTTTCGTATTATTTAGATCCAAGAAAAGACATATGACAATGTTGTTTCCAATACAAATGATAAAAATCAATGTGTTTTCAATATAATGAACTAAAATGTTCCTGTTTTATCCTTTATATTACCGATGGAAGATGTACACGTAAAACTGCACAATTCCGGCTGAAACATCGATATATGCAATAAAAACCGAACTTCTCCCCTTTTCAATATCTTACTCAGTATTTCAATGAGAAACAAATAGATGATTGAAAATGAAGTATTTAAAGTTATTATCTAATCAATTATGTGTTTGTATCATTTTTATCGTATATATAACGAATTAATAACAGTAAACTGAAAATTCACAAAAACGTGGAAAAAAGGCCAAATATAGCCTAATTCGATGATATTTTGTTTAAATCACATAAAGGAAAAGGGGATGATAAACGTCAAAATATTGCCAAATTCGATGATGTTTAGTACGAAACAAAATGCAAGAAAACTTGCTTAAATGATATATTATGCGAAAATCTGAGATATGAAGGCCAAATCACATATCGTGATACTACATGAAAAAGTATCGAAATATTGGTAAAAACGAATATATTTACGTAATATCAAACTACATGAAAAACGTGAAAATTCACTATTAAACCAAATTTAAGGATTTTAACTTCGAATCATAAAGCGAGATTTCGTATTATTTAGATCCAAGAAAAGACATATGACAATGTTGTTTCCAACACAAATGATAAAAATCAATGTGTTTTCATTAGAATTAACTAAAATGTTCCTGATTTTCCGTTTATATTACCGATGGAAGATGTTCACGTAAAACCGCTCTATTCCGGCTGAAACGTCGATATATACAATAAAACCGAACTTCTCCCCTTTTCAATGTCTTACTCAGTATTTCAACGGGAAACAAATAGATGATTGAAAATGAAGTATTTAAGGTTATTATCTAATCAATTATGTGTTTGTATTATTTTTATCGAATATTTAATGAATTAATAACAATAAACTGGAAATTCACAAAAACGTGGAAAAACAGCAAAATATTGCCGAATTCGATGATATTTTGTTTATATCTTATAAAGGAAAAGGGGGATGATAAACGTCAACATATTACTAAATTCGATGATTTATAGTACGAAACAAAATGCAAGAAAACTTGCTTAAAATGCAATATTATGCGAAATTCTGATATTTGATGGCGAAATCACATATCGTGATACTACACGAAAAAGTATCGAAATATTGGTAAAAATGAATATATTTACGTAATACCAAACTACATGAAAAACGTGAAAAAAGTCACTATTAAACCAAATTTAAGGATTTTAACTTCGAATCATAAAGCGAGGTTTCGTATTTTGTAGATTCAAGAAAAGACATATGACAATGTTGTTTCCAATACAAATGATAAAAATCAATGTGTTTTCATTAGAATTACCTAAAATGTTCCTGATTTTTCCTGATATTTCCGACGGAAGATGTACACGTAAAACCGTTCAATTCCAGCTGAAACGTCGATATATGCAATAAAAACAGAACTTCTCCCCTTTTCAATATCTAACTTAGTGTTTTAACGAGAAACAAATAGTTGATTGAAATTGAGGTATTTAAGATTAATATCTAATCAATTACGTTTTTGCATCATTTTTACCGTATATTTAATGTATTAATAACAATAAGCTGAAAATTCACTAAAACGTTGAAAAACGGCAAAATATTTCCTAATTCGATGATATTTTGTTTAAGTCACATAATGGAAAAGGGAATGATAAACGTCAAAATATTGCTAAATTCGATGATGTTTCGTACGAAACAAAATACAAGAAAACTTGCTTAAATGCAATATGATGTGAAAATCTGAGATATGAAGGCCAAATCACATATCGTGATACTACATGAAATTGTATCGAAATATTGGTAAAATCAATATATTTAAGTAATATCAAACTACATGAAAAACGTGAAAAAAGTCAATATTATTCCAAATTTGAGGATTTTAACTTCGAATCATAGAGCGAGGTTTCGTATTATTTAGATTCAAGAAAAGACATATGACAATGTTGTTTCCAATACAAATGATAAAAATCAATATGTTTTCATTAGAATTAAGTGAAATGTTCCTGATTTTCCGTTTATATTACCGATGGAAGATGTACACGTAAAACCGCTCTATTCCGGCTGAAACGTCGATATATGCAATAAAAACCGAACTTCTCTCCTTTTCAATATCTTAGACAGTATTTCAACGAGAAAGAAATAGATGATTGAAAATGTAGTATTTAAGGTTATTATCTAATCAATTATGTGTTTGTATCATTTTTATCGTATTTTTAATGAATTAATACCAATAAACTGGAAATTCACAAAAACGTGGAAAAACAGCAAAATATTGTTTAATTCGATAATATTTTGTTTATATCACATAAAGGAAAAGGGGGATGATAAACATCAAAATATTACTAAATTCGATGATTTTGTAGTACGAAACAAAATGCAAGAAAACTTGCTTAAAATGCAATATTATGCGAAATTCAGAGATTTGAAGGCGAAATCACATATCGTGATACTACATGTAAGGATTTTAACGTCGAATCATAAAGCGAGGTTTTGTATTATTTAGATCCAAGAAAAGACATATGACAATGTTGTTTCCAATACAAATGATAAAAATCAATGTGTTTTCAATATAATGAACTAAAATGTTCCTGTTTTTCCCTTTATATTACCGATGGAAGATTTACACGTAAAACCGCACAATTCCGGCTGAAACGTCGATATATGCAATAAAAACCGAACTTCTCCTCTTTTCAATATCTTACTCAGTATTTCAACGAGAAAGAAAAAGATGATTGAAAATGAAGTATTTAAGATTATTATCTAATCAATTATGTGTTTGTATCATTTTTATCGTATATTTAATAAATTAATAACAATAAACTGAAAATTCACAAAAACGTGGAAAAACAGCAAAATATTGCCTAATTCGATGATATTTTGTTTATATCACATAAAGGAAAAGGGGATGATAAACGTCAAAATATTGCTAAATTCGATGATGTTTAGTACGAAACAAAATACAAGAAAACTTGCTTAAATATAATATTATGTGAAAATCTGAGATATGAAGGCAAAATCACATATCGTGATACTACATGAAATAGTATCGAAATATTGATAAAAATGAATATAATTACGTATTATCAAACTACATGAAAAACGTGAAAAAAGTCAATATTATTCAAATTTGAGGATTTTAACTTCGAAACATAGAGCGAGGTTTCGTATTATTTAGATCCAAGAAAAGACATATGACAATGTTGTTTCCAATACAAATGACAAAAATCAATGTGTTTTCATTAGAATTAAGTAAAATGTTCCTGATTTTCCGTTTATATTACCGATGGAAGATGTTCACGTAAAACCGCTCTATTCCGGCTGAAACGTCGATATATGCAATAAAAACCGAACTTCTCCCCTTTTCAATATCTTACTCAGTATTTCAACGAGAAACAAATAGATGATTGAAGATGAAGTATTTAAGTTTATTATCTAATCAATTACGTGTTTACATCATTTTTATCGTATATATAATGAATTAATACCAATAAACTGAAAATTCACATGAACGTGGAAAAACGGCAAAATATTGCCTAATTCGATGATATTTTGTTTAAATCACATAAAGGAAAAGGGGATGATAAACGTCAAAATATTGCTAAATTCGATGATGTTTAGTACGAAACAAAATGCAAGAAAACTTGCTTAAATGCAATATGATGTGAAAATCTGAGATATGAAGGCCAAATCACATATCGTGATACTACATGAAATAGTATCGAAATATTGGTAAAATGAAAATATTTACGTAATATCAAACTACATGAAAAACGTGAAAAATTCAATATTATTCCAAATTTGAGGATTTTAACTTCGAATCATAGAGCGAGGTTTCGTATTATTTAGATTCAAGAAAAGACATATGACAATGTTGTTTCCAATACAAATGATAAAAATCAATGTGTTTTCATTAGAATTACCTAAAATGTTCCTGATTTTTCCTGATATTACCGACGGAAGATGTACACGTAAAACCGTTCAATACCGGCTGAAACGTCGATATATGCAATAAAAACCGAACTTCTCCCCTTTTCTATATCTTACTCAGTATTTTAACGAGAAACAAATAGTTGATTGAAAATGAGGTATTTAAGATTAATTTCTAATCAATTACGTTTTTGCATCATTTTTATCGTATATTTAATGTATTAATAACAATAAACTGAAAATTCACTATAACGTTGAAAAACTGCAAATTATTGCCTAATTCGATGATATTTTGTTTAAATCACATAATGGAAAAGGGGATGGTAAACGGCAAAATATTGCTAAATTCGATGATGTTTAGTACGAAACAAAATACAAGAAAACTTTGCTTAAATGCAATATGATGTGAAAATCTGAGATATGAAGGCCAAATCACATATCGTGATAGTACATGAAATAGTATCGAAATATTGGTAAAATGAATATATTTACGTAATATCAAACTACATGAAAAACGTGAAAAAAGTCAATATTATTCCAAATTTGAGGATTTTAACTTCGAATCACAGAGCGAGGTTTCGTATTATATAGATTCAAGAAAAGACAAATGACAATGTTGTTTCCAATACAAATGATAAAAATCAATGTGTTTTCATTAGAATTAACTAAAATGTTCCTGATTTTCCGTTTATATTACCGATGGAAGATGTACACGTAAAACCGCTCTATTCCAACTGAAACGTCGATATATGCAATAAAAACCGAACTTCTCCCCTTTTCAATATCTAGTTCAGTATTTCAACCAGAAACAAATAGATGATTGAAAATGTAGTATTTAAGGTTGTTATGTAATCAATTAATTGTTTGTATCATTTTTATCGTATATTTAATGAATTAATAACAATAAACTGGAAAATCACAAAAAGTTGAAAAACAGCAAAATATTGCCTAATTCGAAGATATTTTATTTATATCACATTAAGGAAAAAATGGGATGATAAAATATTACTAAATTCGATGATTTATAGTACGAAACAAAATGCAAGAAAACTTGCTTAAAATGCAATATTATGCGAAATTCGGAGATTTGAAGGCGAAATCACATATCGTGATACTACATGAAAAAGTATCGAAATATTGGTAAAAATGAATATATTTATGCAATATCAAACTACATGAAAATCGTGAAAAAAGTCATTTGATGGCGAAATCATATATCGTGATACTACATGAAAAAGTTTCGAAATATTGGTAAAAATTAATATATTTACGTAATATCAAACTACATGAAAAACGTGAAAAAAGTCATTTGATGGCGAAATCATATATCGTGACACTACATGAAAAAGTATCGAAATATTGGTAAAAATGAATATATTTACGTAATATCAAACTACATGAAAAACGTGACAAAAGTCACTATTAAACCAAATTTAAGGATTTTAACTTCGAATCATAAAGCGAGGTTTCGTATTTTGTAGATCCAAGAAAAGACATATGACAATGTTGTTTCCAATACAAATGATAAAAATCAATGTGTTTTCATTAGAATTACCTAAAATGTTCCTGATTTTTCCTGATATTACCGACGGAAGATGTACACGTAAAACCGTTCAATTCCAGCTGAAACGTCGATATATGGAATAAAAACCGAACTTCTCCCCTTTTCAATATCTTACTCAGTATTTTAACGAGAAACAAATAGTTGATTGAAAATGAGGTATTTAAGATTAATTTCTAATCAATTACGTTTTTGCATCATTTTTATCATATATTTAATGTATTAATAACAATAAACTGAAAATTCACTAAAACGTTGAAAAACGGCAAAATATTGCCTAATTCGATGATATTTTGTTTAAATCACATAATGGAAAAGGGGATGATAAACGTCGAAATATTGCTAAATTTGATGATGTTTAGTACGAAACAAAATACAAGAAAACTTGCTTAAATGCAATATAATGTGAAAATCTAAGATATGAAGGCCAAATCACATATCGTGATACTACATGAAATAGTATCGAAATATTGGTAAAAATGAATATATTTACGTAATATCAAACTACATGAAAAACGTGAAAAAAGTCAATATTATTCCAAATTTGAGGATTTTAACTTCGAATAATAGAGCGAGGTTTCTTATTATTTAGATTCATGAAAAGACATATGACAATGTTGTTTCCAATACAAATGATAAAAATCAATGTGTTTTCATTAGAATTAACTAAAATGTTCCTGATTTTCCGTTTATATTACCGATGGAAGATGTACACGTAAAACCGCTCTATTCTGGCTGAAACGTCGATATTTGCAATAAAAACCGAACTTCTCCCCTTTTACTCAGTATTTCAACGAGAAACAAATAGATGATTGAAGATGAAGTATTTAAGTTTATTATCTAATCAATTACGTGTTTGCACCATTTTTATCGTATATTTAATGTATTAATAACAATAAACTGAAAATTCACTTAAACGTTGAAAAACGGCAAAATATTGCCTAATTCGATGATATTCTCCCACACACCAACCTTCACCCACTCACCAACCTTCTCCCACACACCAACCTTCACCCACACACCAACCTTCACCCACACACCAACCTTCACCCTCATCCCAACCTTCTCCCTCACACCAACCTTCACCCACACACCAACCTTCACCCTCACACCAACATTCACCCACACACCAACCTGCGCCCTCACACCAACCTGCGCCCACACACCAACCTTCACCCACACACCAACCTTCACCAACAAACCAACCTTTACCCACACACCAACCTTCACCCACACACCAACCTTCACCCACACACCAACCTTCACCCAAACACCAACCTTCACCCGCACACCAACCTTCGCCCTCACACCAACCTGCGCACTCAAAACATCCTTCGCCCTCACACCAACCTTCACCCACACACCAACCTTCACCCTCACACCAACCTGCGCCTTCACAACATCCTTCGCCCTCACACCACCCTTCTCCCACACACCAACCTTGACCCACACACCAACCTTCACCCTCAAAAGAAACTTCACCCACACACCAACCTTCAACTTCACACCAACCTGCGCCCTCACACCAACCTTCACCCACACACCAACCTTCTCCCTCACACCATACTGCGCCCTCACAACATCCTTCGCCCTCACACGAACCTTCACCCACACACCAACCTTCACCCTCACACCAACCTTCACCCACACACCAACCTTCACCCACACACCAACCTTCACCTTCTCACAAACCTGCGCCCTCACACCAACCTGCGCCCTCACAACATCCTTCGCCCTCACACCAACTTTCACCCACACACCAACCTTCACCCTCACACCAACCTTCACCCACACACCAACCTTCACCCACACACCAACCTTCTCCCTCACACCAACCTTCACCCACACACTAACCTTCTCCCTCACACCAACTTTCACCCACACACCAACCTTCACCTACACACCAACCTTCACCCACACACCAACCTTCTCCCTCACACCAACCTTCTCCTACACATCAACCTTCACCCACACACCAACCTTCACCCACACACCAACCTTCACCCACACACCAACCTTCACCCACACACCAACCTTCACCCACACACCAACCTTAACCCACACACCAACCTTCATCCACACACCAACCTTCACCCACACACAAACCTTAACCCACACACAAACCTTCACCCACACACCAACCTTCACCCACACAACAATCTTAACCCACAAACCAACCTTCACCCACACACCAACCTTCTCCCACACACCAACCTTCAACTTCACACCAACCTGCGCCTTCACACCAACCTGCGCCCTCACACCATCCTTCGCCCTCACACCAACCTTCACCCACACACCAACCTTCACCCTCACGCCAACCTTCACCCACACACCAACCTTCACCCTCACACCAACCTTCTCCCACACACCGACCTTCTCCCACACACCAACCATCTCCCTCACACCAACTTTTACCCACACACCAACTTTCACCCACACACCAACCTTCACCCACACACCAACCTTCACCTTGACACCAACCTTCACCTTCACACCAACCGGCGCCCACACACCAACCTTCATCCACACACCAAACTTCACCCACGCACCAACCTTCACGCACACACCAACCTTCACCCTCACACCAACCTTCACCCACACACCAACCTTCACCCACACACCAACCTTCACCCACACACCAACCTTTACCCACACACCAACCTTCACCCTCATACCAACCTTCTCCCACACACCAACCTCCACCCACTCACCAACCTTCTCCCACACACCAACCTTCACCCACACACCAACCTTCACCCACACACCAACCTTCACCCACACACCAACCTTCACCCACACACCAACCTTCACCCTCATCCCAACCTTCTCCCTCACACCAACCTTCACCCACACACCAACCTTCACCCTCACACCAACCTTCACCCACTCACCAACCTTCTCCCACACACCAACCTTCACCCACACACCAACCTTCACCCACACACCAACCTTCACCCTCATCCCAACCTTCTCCCTCACACCAACCTTCACCCACACACCAACCTTCACCCACACACCAACCTTCACCCACACACCAACCTTCACCCACACACCAACTTTCACCCACACACCAACCTTCACCCACACACCAACCTTTACCCTCACACCAACCTTCACCCACACACCAACCTTCATCCACACCAACCTTCACCCACACACCAACCTTCACCCTCACCAACCTTCACCCACACACCAACCTTCACCCACACACGAACCTTCACCCACACACGAACCTTCACCCACACACCAACCTTCACCCTCACACCAACCTTCACCCACACACCAACCTTCACCCACACACCAACCTGCGCCCTCACACCAACCTTCACCCACACACCAACCTTCATCCACACCAACCTTCACCCACACACCAACCTTCACCCTCACCAACCTTCACCCACACACGAACCTTCACCCACACACGAACCTTCACCCTCACACCAACCTTCACCCACACACCAACCTTCACCCACACACCAACCTTCACCTTCTCACAAACCTGCGCCCTCACACCAACCTGCGCCCTCACAACATCCTTCGCCCTCACACCAACTTTCACCCACACACCAACCTTCACCCTCACACCACCCTGCGCCCTCACAACATCCTTCGCCCTCACACCAACCTTCTCCCACACACAAATCTTCTCCCTCACACCAACATTCTCCCACACCAACTTCACCCACACACCAACCTTCACCCACATACCAACCTTCGCCCTCACACCAACCTCCACCTTCACACCAACCTTCACCCACACACCAACCTTCACCTTCACACCACCCTTCACCCACACACCAACCTTCACCCACACACCAACCATCACCCACACACCAACCTTCCCCCACACACCAACCTTCTCCCTCACACCAACCTTCACCCACACACTAACCTTCTCCCTCACACCAACCTTCACCCACACACCAACCTTCACCCACACACCAACCTTCACCCACACACCAACCTTCACCTACACTACCCTTCACCCACACACCAACCTTTACCTTCACAGAAACCTTCACCCACACACCAACCTTCACCCACACACCAACCTTCACCCACACAGCAACCTTCACCCACACACCAACCTTCACCCACACACCAACCTTTACCCTCACACCAACCTTCACCCACATACCAACTTTCACCCACACACCAACCTTCACCCACACACCAACCTTCTCCCTCACACCAACCTTCACCCACACACTAACCTTCTCCCTCACACCAACCTTCACCCACACACCAACCTTCACCCACACACCAACCTTCACCCACACACCAACCTTCTCCCTCACACCAACCTTCACCCACACACCAACTTTCACCCACACACCAACCTTCACCCACACACCAACCTTCACCCACACACCAACCTTCTCCCTCACACCAACCTTCTCCTACACATCAACCTTCACCCTCACACCAACCTTCACCCACACACCAACCTTCACCCACACACCAACCTCCACCCACACACCAACCTTCACCCACACACCAACCTTAACCCACACACCAACCTTCATCCACACACCAACCTTCACCCACACACCAACCTTCACCCACACACCAACCTTCACCCACACACCAACCTTCACCCTTACACCAACCTTCACCCACACACCAACCTTCACCCACACACCAACCTTCACCCACACACCAACCTTCACCCTCATACCAACCTTCACCCACACACCAACATTCACCCACACACCAACCTTCTCCTTCACACCAACCTTCTCCCACACACCAACCTTCACCCACACACCAACCTTCACCCACACACCAACCTTCACCCACACACCAACCTTCTCCCTCACACCAACCTTCTCCTACACACCAACCTTCACCCACACACCAACCTTCACCCACACACCAACCTTCACCCACACACCAACCTTCACCCACACACCAACCTTCACCCACACACCAACCTTAACCCACACACCAACCTTCACCCACACACCAACCTTCTCCCTCACACCAACCTTCACCCACACACTAACCTTCTCCCTCACACCAACCTTCACCCACACACCAACCTTTACCCACACACCAACCTTCTCCCTCACACCAACCTTCACCCACACACCAACTTTCACCCACACACCAATCTTCACCCACACACCAACCTTCACCCACACAACACCCTTCTCCCTCACACCAACCTTCTCCTACACATCAACCTTCACTCACACACCAACCTTCACCCACACACCAACCTTCACCCACACACCAACCTTCACCCACACACCAACCTTCACCCACACACCAACCTTAACCCACACACCAACCTTCATCCACACACCAACCTTCACCCACACACCAACCTTCACCCACACACCAACCTTCACCCACACACCAACCTTCACCCTTACACCAACCTTCACCCACACACCAACCTTCACCCACACACCAACCTTCACCCACACACCAACCTTCACCCTCATACCAACCTTAACCCACACACCAACATTCACCCACACACCAACCTTCTCCTTCACACCAACCTTCTCCCACACACCAACCTTCACCCACACACCAACCTTCACCCACACACCAACCTTCACCCACACACCAACCTTCTCCCTAACACCAACCTTCTCCTACACACCAACCTTCACCCACACACCAACCTTCACCCACACACCAACCTTCACCCACACACCAACCTTCACCCACACACCAACCTTCACCCACACACCAACCTTAACCCACACACCAACCTTCACCCACACACCATCCTTCACCCACACACCAACCTTCACCCACACACCAACCTTCACCCACACACCAACCTTCACCCACACACCAACCTTAACCCACACACCAACCTTCACCCACACACCAACCTTCTCCCACACACCAACCTTCAACTTCACACCAACCTGCGCCTTCACACCAACCTGCGCCCTCACACCATCCTTCGCACTCACACCAACCTTCACCCACACACCAACCTTCTCCCTCACACCAACATTCACCCACACACCAACCTTCACACACACACCAACGTTCTCGCTCAATCCAACCTTCACCCACACACCAACGTTCACCCTCACACCAACCTTCTCACACACACCGACCTTCTCCCACACACCAACCTTCTCTCTCACACCAACTTTCACCCACACACCAACTTTCACCCACACACCAACCTTCACCCACACACCAACCTTCACCTTGACACCAACCTTCGCCTTCACACCAACCTGCCCCCACACACCAACCTTCATCCACACACCAACCTTCACCCACACACCAACCTTCACCCACACACCAACCTTCATCCACACACCAACCTTCACACACACACCAACCTTCACCCTCACACCAACCTTCTCCCACACACCAACCTTCACCCACTCACCAACCTTCTCCCACACACCAACCTTTACCCACACACCAACCTTCACCCACACACCAACCTTCACCCTCATCCCAAGCTTCTCCCTCACACCAACCTTCACCCACACACCAACCTTCACCCTCACACCAACCTTCACCCACACACCAACCTTCTCCCTCACACCAACCTTCTTCTACACACCAACCTTCACCCACACACCAACCTTCATCCACACACTAACCTTCACCCACACACCAACCTTTACCCACACACCAACCTTCACCAACACACCAACCTTCACCCTCATCCCAACCTTCTCCCTCACACCAACTTTCACCCTCAACTCAACCTTCTCCCTCACACCAACCTTCTCCCACACACCAGCCTTCTCCCTCACACCAACCTTCACCCACAACCCAACCTTCACCCTCACACCAACCTTCACCCACACACCAACCTTCTCCCTCACATCAACCTTCTCCCTCACACCAACCTTCTCCCACACACCAACCTTCATCTTCACACCAACCTGCGCCTTCACACCAACCTGCGCCCTCTCACAATCCTTCGCCCTCACACCAACCTTCACGCACACACCAACCTTCACCCACACACCAACCTTCTCCCTCACACCAACCTTCACCCACACACCAACCTTCACCCTCACACAAATCTTCTCCCACACACCGACCTTCTCCCACACACCAACTTTCACCCACACACCAACCTTCACCTTGACACCAACCTTCACCCACACACCAACCTTCACCCACACACCAACCTTCACCCACACACCAACCTTCTCCCTCATACCAACCTTCACCCACACACCAACTTTCACCCACACACCAACCTTCACCCACACACCAACCTTCACCCACACACCAACCTTCTCCCTCACACCAACCTTCTCCTACACATCAACCTTCACCCACACACCAACCTTCACCCACACACCAACCTTCACCCACACACCAACCTTCACCCACACACCAACCTTCACCCACACACCAACCTTAACCCACACACCAACCTTCATCCACACACCAACCTTCACCCACACACCAACCTTCACCCACACACCAACCTTCACCCACACACCAACCTTCACCCTTACACCAACCTTCACCCACACACCAACCTTCACCCACACACCAACCTTCACCCACACACCAACCTTCACCCTCATACCAACCTTCACCCACACACCAACATTCACCCACACACCAACCTTCTCCTTCACACCAACCTTCTCCCACACACCAACCTTCACCCACACACCAACCTTCACCCACACACCAACCTTCACCCACACACCAACCTTCTCCCTCACACCAACCTTCTCCTACACACCAACCTTCACCCACACACCAACCTTCACCCACACACCAACCTTCACCCACACACCAACCTTCACCCACACACCAACCTTCACCCACACACCAACCTTAACCCACACACCAACCTTCACCCACACACCAACCTTCACCCACACACCAACCTTCATCCACACACCAACCTTCACACACACACCAACCTTCACCCTCACACCAACCTTCTCCCACACACCAACCTTCACCCACTCACCAACCTTCTCCCACACACCAACCTTTACCCACACACCAACCTTCACCCACACACCAACCTTCACCCTCATCCCAAGCTTCTCCCTCACACCAACCTTCACCCACACACCAACCTTCACCCTCACACCAACCTTCACCCACACACCAACCTTCTCCCTCACATCAACCTTCTCCCTCACATAAACCTTCTCCTACACACCAACCTTCACCCACACACCAACCTTCACCCACACACTAACCTTCACCCACACACCAACCTTTACCCACACACCAACCTTCACCTACACACCAACCTTCACCCTCATCCCAACCTTCTCCCTCACACCAACTTTCACCCTCACATCAACCTTCTCCCTCACACCAACCTTCTCCCACACACCAGCCTTCTCCCTCACACCAACCTTCACCCACAACCCAACCTTCACCCTCACACCAACCTTCACCCACACACCAACCTTCTCCCTCACATCAACCTTCTCCCTCACACCAACCTTCTCCCACACACCAACCTTCATCTTCACACCAACCTGCGCCTTCACACCAACCTGCGCCCTCTCACAATCCTTCGCCCTCACACCAACCTTCACGCACACACCAACCTTCACCCACACACCAACCTTCTCCCTCACACCAACCTTCACCCACACACCAACCTTCACCCTCACACAAATCTTCTCCCACACACCGACCTTCTCCCACACACCAACTTTCACCAACACACCAACCTTCACCTTGACACCAACCTTCACACCAACCTGCGCCCACACACCAACCTTCATCCACACACCAACCTTCACCCACACACCAACCTTCCCCTTGACACCAACCTTCACCTTCACACCAACCTGCGCCCACACACCAACCTTCACCCACACACAAACCTTCACCCTCACGCCAACCTTCTCCCACACACCATCCTTCACCCACTCACCAACCTTCTCCCACACACCAACCTTCACCCACACACCAACCTTCACCCACACACCAACCTTCACCCACACACCAACCTTCTCCCTCACACCAACCTTCTCGTACACAG